>NC_059297.1:70579-85579 GCF_017591435.1 Portunus trituberculatus | reverse complement strand
TTTGGCAGGACAATCTGACATTAGGTAACTCCTCCCTGACCACCTCCCACTTGTGTCCTGCTCCTCCTGCAGGAGGGGTGTACCCTCCATGCCTGACGGACCTTCCTGCCCTCCCCGTAAGGGAGGAGGACACTGATCGACGACCCCGACTGCCAGACTGTCTATTGACCCTCTAAAGCGACGTATGTGACTCTACATTCCAAGACGAACACCCGCCTGTCTACTGTTAATTCTTTTATAATAAAGAAGGTCATTGACTGTAACATAGGAAATGTCGTTAATGTGAAAAAACTTGCTAGTGGTGATCTACTTGTTCAGACACTTAACGTAAATCAAGTCAAATCATTGTTGAAGCTCCGGTTCATTCATGACATCGAGATCGAGGCTTCGATTCCAGTGTCCATGAACTCGTGTCGGGGAGTCGCTTCCCACCGCGATTTTGTGGATATGGAACCGACCGAGATCGTCGATTGCATGACTGATCAGGATGTCATTGAGGCTCGGAAAATTACTAAAATGGTTGACGGTACAAGAAGGAGCACAGCATCAGTCATTCTCACCTTCAGTGCTGCTAAGTTGCCAGAGAGGATTCATGTAGGGTACGAGTCGGTTCCCGTTCGTCCCTACATTCCGAATCCTCTCCGTTGTTTCAAGTGCCAGCTTTATGGTCACCATGGTAACGCTTGTCGGTCTTCCCACGCTTACTGCGGTAGATGCGCAGGAGAGGGCCACTCTGTGGAGCAGTGCACATCCTTGGTAGAGAAGTGCCGTAATTGTGAAGGTGCTCACTCCACTTTTTCACGCGATTGTCCCGCGTGGAAAGTGGAGAAAGAGGTCTGCACGGTTAAGGCTACTGAAGGATCTCTTACTATGAAGCAAGGATGCGAGTGAAGCAGACGCAGGCCGCGCCTGCTTCAAACGTCTCCTACGCTTCAACAGTAAGGGCTCCACCTAAGATGTGTACTGTTGCTATCCAGACTGACCTCAGCGACCTGCTGCCTGCTCCATCTACCACCACTGATTCCCCTTCAACCTCTGCCTCATCATCTGCTAAATCTACTACTACTACTACTAAAACCTCTACTCCTATAACTTCCTCTGCTCCATACCTGTCTGCTATTTCTCGTACTCCCAGTAAGGGTGAGAAGACAGACAAGTCTAATAAATTAAATTTAACAAAGCTTGAACGTCAACGCCCTTCTCATGTCGTCGCCGCTCCCGCGCCGTCGAGAAGGAGTTCACACGCTCGCTCCCTCTCGACGAGCTCCGGGGAGTTAACAATTGATGAATCGATGGATGTCACCATTAGTAAGGGCCGGGAGAGGTCCCCCGGCAGCGCCTCTGAGCGCAAAAGGACTAAGAAAACGGCCGCCACCACAACTCTTAAGCCATAATGTTCAAGGTGTTACAGTGGAATTGCAGAAGTATTCGGAATAAAGATCCATATTTGTCACTTTTAGTGAACATACACAGGCCGTCCGTTATTTGTCTACAAGAGACGAGACTACAGGATCAGCCTGATCCTGCAGTGCTAAAACACTACCATCCGTATAGAAGATATGAGGGACACGGCGTTGCTATATACATACACAAAACACTGACACAAACAGAAGTGACGTTGAATACACCTCTGGAAGCGGTCGCGTGCAGGGTGAGATTCAACGACACGTATCTGGCTATCTGTTCCTCTACTTGCCTCCCAATACCTCCATTGTTGATGATGACATTACATCTCTTATTAGCCAGCTTCCGGGCAACAGGCTAGTTGTTGGCGACTTTAACGCCCATCATCAACAATGGGGAAGTGAGAGGTCAAGTGTACGTGGGGAGCAGATAGTAAACATTTTATTACAGACAAACCTCTGTCTTCTGAACGATGGAAGTGCGACTCGTGTAGATGATCGGACTGGTAACGCGTCTGCCATTGATCTGTCGTTGCTCTCGCCAGGTATACTCCTGACTTCTCCTGGGAAGTCATCGACGACTCCACGGAAGTGACCATCTGCCCATCTGCATCTCTTATGCACGCGACATCCCGCCCACCCCGCCCTCCCAAGTTTAACTTCAAGAGAGCAGACTGGGCAACCTTCCGTGGGGTTGCCGACGTGGATATATCTGGCGAGGACGTTGACACGATGGTCAGCAACGCAACACAATCCATATTACACGCCGCTGAGGCTTGTATTCCGAAGACTTCTGCAGTTTACACTAAGCATGGAGTCTCATGGTGGACAACGGATTGCCGACAAGCACTTCGTGAGCGCAATAGACGATACAGGTACTTCAGCCAGCAGCCCAGTCAAGCAAATTTCATAGCCTATAAAAGGCAAGGGCTCAGGCAAGGAAAGTCATCCGTAATGCAAAGAAAGACTCATTCAGACAATTCATATCATCTATTAACCGCACCACTCCTCTCTCCAAAGTATGGCATACAATAAATATTTTAAACAACAGAAAACCATATATTCCTATCACTACCCTTAAAATAAATGATATTATAATTGATAACAAAACAGAAATAGCAAATGCCATAGCCCACCAATTCCATCAGGCCAGCAGCACAACTTATTATGACCCTACCTTCCTTCCAAGGAAGGAGGCTGCAGAACTCACTGTCCCAAACTTTGCCACAGGAGGCGTAAACTCAGACTACAACACAGAGTTTACGTTGGATGAACTCCTCTTTGCCCTGAAATCCTGTAAAGGCTCCAGTCCTGGTCCAGACAATATTTCATATATCATGTTACAAAATCTCGGCCACCACTCCCTTTCAAAATTATTAACGCTCTACAATAGAATATGGACCACCTACACTTTCCCTCAGTCTTGGCACTTCGCCCACACAATCCCAATCCCCAAAAAGACTGGACGCCTTACGGACCCCAGTGCGTTTCGTCCTATTGCGCTCACGAGCTGTCTATGTAAGGTCATGGAACGTATGGTAAAGCGAAGGCTACTTTTTGTTTTAGAAGCGAAGGGTCTGTTAGGTGATCAGCAGTCGGGCTTTCGGAAGTACCGAAGCACGATGGATCACCTAACACACCTGGAGCATTGCATTTCAGAGGCTTTTGCCAAAAAGAATTCATGATAGGGGTGTTTTTAGACATCCACAAAGCCTTCGACATGACATGGCGACACGGCATCCTCATGAAACTCTACGCTCATGGCTTCAGAGGTAACTTGCCCATTTTTGTTTATAATTTTCTTCAGGACAGAACATTCTCTGTCAAGCTTCCTGGTAACGTAATCTCGGACGTTTTCGTCCAGGAGAACGGGGTGCCGCAGGGTAGTGTTCTTAGTCCCATTTTATTTTGTATAATGATTAATGATATTCTGTCAACAACTCCCGTCCCAAGGAATCTTAAATACTCATTGTACGCCGACGATTGTGCGTTATGGCACTCCTCGCCTAACGCACAATTCTCAGCGGGCGGATTCAGGATGCTCTTGATTCCGTCCAGCATTGGGCCTCATTATGGGGATTTAAGTTTTCAGTTGCTAAGTGTATCGGTGTTGTTTTCACTAGACGTAACGTACCTGATTTGCAAATAACTCTTCAAGGCCAACCGATACCGTTTCAAAATTCAGTCAAGTTCTTGGGTCTGCATTTTGATAGCAGACTCAATTGGAAGACTCATGTTAATGAATTGCTCATTCGTTGTCGTAAAAGATCAATGTCCTCAAATACCTTTCTGGTACTTCATGGGGAGCAGACAGAAAATCTTTATTAATGGTGTACAAGTCCTTAATTCGTTCTCATTTAGACTATGGCTCACTGGTGTATGGGTCTGCGTCGGAACCAACACTGAGGAGATTGGATGTACTGCAGAATGAATGTGTGCGAATGTGTCTTGGAGCCCTGCGCTGCACTCGTGTGGCGCGGATGGAGGTTGAGGCCAATACACCACCGCTACAACTACGTCGCGACGCCCTCCTTTTATCTCATGGGATAAAAGCGGCTCGGAAAGCTCCCTCGGTAACACAGCAAACAAGATTATATGGCAGCACCACCACCTCCACAATGCGGTCCGCCGTCCAGTCTCAGTCAGACTACACACGCTCTGCCAGCAAACGGGCGTGAGACTGGACGATGCGGACCAGCTCGTGCTGCCCACCCTTCCCCATGGAAACTTCCCACCACCACCTTCAACATCAACTGGCTTCAGGGAAGAAGGCTGTGGTTACCGAGGTGGAGCTCCAACACCACTTCCGAGCCCTCGTCGCTGGCCTCCCTCCATCCCTACATCTCTACACAGACGGCTCCAAGACAGGTGAATGTGTGGGTGCAAGTGTATGGTCGTGTGAATGTGCCCTCAGGTTCCGGCTGCCTACCCATACATCGGTTTTTCTGCTGAAATTTTTGCTATTGACAAAGCCATAGATTATGCTTTAAATTCAATTCATAATTCAATTGTCATTTTTCGGACTCTATGTCAGCCCTTCAGGCAATAGAGTCCGGCCGCACGGATACAAATGAAATCCAGGGCAACATCATTAATAAGCTGAATTCATGTCATAAATCCTTCTCACTGGTTTGGGTGCCTGGACATTCCAATATACGCGGGAATGAACAGGCTGACATGCTAGCTCGGTCTGCTGCTGAGCTCGAGGGAGCGTGGAACCTCCGTCGGGATCTGCAGTCATGTCTCTCAGTTGTTAAATCATCAGCAAAACTCCTGTGGCAGAGTCACTGGGACAACCTCCACCTCCACACCACCAAACCTATCCTGGGCGAGTGGGCCTCCTCCAATCGCCCCACAAGGCGGGAGGAGGTGGTCCTCGCACGCCTCAGGATGGGCTGCACCCTCCCCACCCACATGCTCCCCTACATAGCCAACGCCTTCCCACCACAGTGTTCCAGCTGTAATGTCACTCTCTGTCGAGCACATCCTGCTTCACTGTGTGCGTTATCGTGAGGAGAGGCGGCCCTTGGCGGCGTATTGCCGGGGTCGCGGCCTCCCGCTAACGCAAACCACCCTCCTGGGTGATGAACACCCGGATGTGGTCGATAGACTGATGATTTACCTGACTGAGGCCAATTTAATCAGAGAGTTGTGATTTATGTGTATATATTATGTTATTTATTCTATATTTATTCTATATATTTATGTAAATAAAAGTATGAAAGTGTGTATGTTTCCAATTTTGCGTGATCTAATGTGAATGTTTTCCCTTCATGTATATATGCAATACGTAGTGATACTACGTAGCCACCCTGTGTGATTGTGATTTATCCCTCCCTCCCCCATGCCCTGACAAAGGACAATAGTTTTGAGATAGGTATAGGATCCCTGTGTGAATGAAGCGTGCATGAGAATATGTGAAGTCACTTAATGTTAAGATATTAAAAAAAAAAAAAATAAAAAAAAAAATAAATAAATAAAAAAAAAAAAAATTAAAAAAATATATGCTTTATTTTAAAAGAATATTTAAAAAATGTAAAAAAAAATAAATAAATGGCCTAATACCCAAGACAGGGTGATGGCCAAAAAAAAAATAAATAAATAAAAAAAAAAAAGGTTGACACAGACCATCACCCGCTCTCGTCTCGAGGTACACTCTCCAACATTCTCCAGGAAGAGCTGCAATACGCCACGTGGTCTGATAAGAGCAACTCATGAGATAATCATTATGTTTACAGCACCGTTCCTGTGGAACCCTCTGCCACTTCCACCACAGCAGGCCCAACCAGGCAGAGAGACAGAGAGAGAGAGAGCAGGACGCCGCGAGGACGGGCCGCCATTTTACCTCTCGGGACGCCACCACACGCACCCTCACGCCTCTCATCTACAGCTGAGTTACCCACGGTTTCCCCATAGGTCTCCCATCTTATAGGTAGGCTAGGTAGGAAGTTACATGACTGTGATGGGTTGTTATTGAATTAAAGGGTCTATTTTGTTAAGCTTGGTGTGTTCATCCCTCCCCTTGGATTCGTTACATCTTTCTTTTCTTCTTACTAGGCCTAAGCTTCACTTAGGCCCAGTACAAGAGACTGAGCCTCACGAAGGTTCAGTATAGATGGTGGGAGCGGTTTAGATGTGTTTTATATAGGCACATCGACCCACGTAACTCTCCGTAGAGACAGGAATAATCAGTGCTTATCCTCCCCCCCCTTGTTTAGTGGTGAAGTGGTGTTTCTCCTCCGTTTATTTTTTTTTTTGCCTCATGTTTCGAGTGGCCATTATGGAGTCACAGCGACAGGAAAGAGGAAGGGAACAGTGAGAGTTAGGTGTTCGTCCCTTTCCCCATGATGTTTTGTTGGTGGTTCGGCGGTAGCACGGGGCTTCCCACACTCCCCCCCACAAGTAATTACCTTTGGGTGGTAGTTGGCGCCGTGCCGGCCCCTCTTGCTACCCTCCCACCTCTGGTTTATCCGCGCGGATAAAGCTAGGGGAGGAGACCAACATTTTTTTTTTTTTTTTTTCCAGTTTAGGGGTAATTTTTTTTGTTACATTTCCCATTTGGCTCATATGTTCTGGCATGTTTTTTTCAATAAGTTGTTTTCTTATGCATTGATATTTTGGTGTGATTAGCTTCTTGTCTCCACAGGAAGATACGTTGTTTTATAATGAGAATTTAAGTTGTGTTTTGGTGAAACAGAAAGCCACTGTTCACCCAATTTTCATTTTGTTTAGTTTGTGACAAGTTGTCAGGTATTTTTTCTTTCGTTATGGATGAGTTGGCGGATTTTCTGAGCTTAAGGGCGGAGTGGACGCCTAAAAAGGAAAATGAACCAGTAGTTAAAACCGAAGATGATACGGTAGTTAACCAGATAACGAGCGTAAGTCCGTCAGGTGCAGAGGCAGTAAATAACTTAGAGATGGAGGTAGATGCCTTGCGTGATTGTGTCTACGATTTGTTGCAGGAAGTTAGAGAGAACAGGGAGAGGCCTGCGAGTAACCCTGTTAAATGCCTCATGAAGCCCCGTGACATCCCGTCCTTGAACTGCGTCACTTGAGTGGAGTAGGGAGTTGGCCGGTTAGCTGTTTTTTCTCACAGGTGGAAAGTTGCTCAATAGATAATAGAGAGAGGCAACAGATAGTTAAAATGCGTGTGGAAGCCCCATTAGCTTTACTGGTGCAAACGGTAGTGGAGAAGGAAGTAACCTGGGCACAATTTAAGCAATATCTTACAAAGGAGCTCACGGACCAGAATGAGGAAAGGTTATTTGATTCTCTGAATGATTTAAAATATTCGGTGGAAGACGACCCCATCGAGTTTATGACAAGGTTGAAATGTAAACTAGCTTTGGTTACCGTAAGGACCGATGCTGATGACGTGCCGTCTCAGGACAGGTTGATAAAGAACAAACTAATAAAAGGAATGCCGAGAGACTGCAGGGAAAGACTAGAACTGTACCTGGACGAAAAAGTACCGTTAACCAGGTTTCTGACCAAATTAGATACTGAAAGACTGGTGGTAATGACTCGGAAAGAGAGTAGCGTACGAGCGGTTAGCCCGGCCCCAGCCCACCTACCGACTGCCCCGCGAGCGGCGGCGGCGACTACACCCCACCCGGCCGCCACATTAACACCACCCGCTAGTAGATTAGACCGGGTAGATCAAAGATTACAGCAATGGCGCAGAAGAGAGAAATACTGCCCATATTGCCGAGCTACTAACCACTCAATAGCCGAGTGCTATAAAAGACCACAACCTGGCTCCTGTTATGATTGTTTACGGCTCAATTGTCGGCGCGGCCATCCATCGTGCCCCGGTAAAGTAAACACAACACGGAATAGGATGTTATGACAATCCCCGGTAATCAGCGTAGATATCAATAACCATGTACTCGAAGCAATGTTAGATACTGGCAGTGATGTTTCACTAATTAAGATCAGTGTAATTAATGAAATGGGAATTCCAGTGAAACAAAGTTCAAAGATTCCCCCTTTGCAAGGAATCACCGGTAAGCAGATCAGAGTATTAGGCCAAGCTTATGTAACAATAGCCAGTAACAGTAACCACCCCATCATTGCTCAAGTAGCGGTCGTTCCCGATGAATATCTCAAAACACACGTATTGTTGGGAATGAACACGATCGGTCAGTCAACTCTCACTCTAGATCACCAAGCTAAGCGGATTCATTGGAACAATCTTGTTTATCCCTTAGTATTCGTGGAAACACCATATGGAAAAGTCAGGATGGTGAGAAAAGAACCTCAGTCTCCTCTCATAACCAGCGCTTCGGTAGAGTAACAACCAAAACACTAGTGGACTGTTACGAAACGACCCTAGTGGAAGTAAAAGTAAGTGAGGAACCTAATACCGTAATAATGATTGAGGCTAAACATGCCTGTGTTCAAGATGGATTGCCAACTATAATGCGAGTGACTGAAACACGCACTGTTTTCATTCCGTCATTAATAACACCAAAGTTAGGTTAGTGTTACGACCAGGAACCTTACTGATAAAGTATGAAATAATAGACGAGGGACAAATAGAGATAGAAGACTCACCCCTGACCATCGCTAAAATAAGTGAAGCCATCGGGCCAGAAAATGATTGTGTGCCCACAAACCAAACCCGGTGGGAAAAGCTCAAAGTAATTCTCGACTCGCGAGACTGGTCACATCTAGAGAAAGAACAAGAGCTTAGTTTATTTCAGCTCATTCAGAAACATCAAAAATTATTTATCGTACATCCTGGCGAATTAGGACTAATACAAGCAGATCCAGCCCACATTCAGGTAGACGACCCAACACCCTGTCGTACACCACTCTATCGATACCCAGAGAAAGCGAGAGAAACTATTCAGCAGATTCTACATGATTTAGAAGGTAAGGGAATAATTGAGAATTCCACAGCAGCATGGTTATCTCCGATAGTTTTAGTAAATAAGCCTAATGGAGAAAAAAGACTCTGCCTTGACTATCGAAAAGTAAACAAACAACTAACCATGGATATTCATCCTTTACCCAAACTTGACGAGCTAGTAGAAAGTGTGTCAGGCAATGATTATTACGCCACCTTAGATATGCGTGAAGCGTATTATCAGGTAGCACTGGACTCGGCGAGTAGAGATCTCACGACGTTCAGTGACGGTGTCTCGCTTTATAGGTTTAGACGCTTACCTTTTGGGTTAAGTTGTTCCCCAGCGATATTTGCCCGACAAATGAACCACGCATTAGCTCCCTTACTTAAAGAAAACTGGGTTAAGAATTACCTGGATGATTTAATTGTTTATGCTACAGATTATACCACCTTAATCCACAGATTGGATAGATTATTCAGCCACTTAGCGTCTGTAGGGATTAAACTCAATTTATCCAAGTGTAGCATTGGGCAGAGACAAGTAAAGTTCCTCGGGCACATTGTATCAAAAGAAGGCTATAAACCAGACCCAAGTAATGTGGAGGCCGTAAAACAGATGAAACCTCCAACTAACGTGAAAGAGACCCGTAGGTTTATAGGAATGGTGTCGTTCTATCGAAGACACATTGAAAACTGCTCCAAGATACTGGCCCCATTAACCGAGCTCACAAAGAAAGGAACGCCGTTCTATTGGACAGGTGAATGCCAGAAAGCTTTTGAAACGCTGAAGGAGAAACTAATACACTCTCCAGTACTAGGAAAAGCCGATCTCAATCGAGAGTTTGTCCTCGAGACGGATAGTAGTGCCACACATGTAGGGGCAGTGTTGATGCAGTATCATGGGAAAGAACCAAATGTCATAGGATATTTTTCGAAGAAGCTTAGACCAGTGGAGACTCGATATTCAACAACAGATCGGGAAGCGTTAGCTGTAGTACTAGCCTGTAGAAAATTCCACCATTATCTATGGGGTGTCCGAGTTTTAATTCGAACTGACCATCAGCCACTAGTCTCAGTTTTTCGCCAACGAACAAAATCTCCACGTATGAACAGATGGATTCTGGAGATGCGTGATTTTCAGTTTAAAATAGAGTACAAAGCAGGCAGGAAGAATGTAGTGGCCGACCAACTGAGTCGCCCTGTTCAGGTAGTAAATGTGGTAGGTCAAGATTCATTTCTAGGTTTGACCACCGATGAATTCATTCAAGCTCAGATAGCAGAACCTAGATGGAGAGAGATGAAGGAATATTTAGAAGGAGGAAGAATACCACGTGCCAGATACTCCCCTGTCATTTTGAATCAGTTTATTGTTCACGATGGAGTGTTATATTACTCCAAACAAAAGAAAGATGGAACCATCCTATATTTATTGGTTGTACCCCAGACACTAAAGAAACAAGCTATTGTATTGGCCCATGAAAAGAGTCTGGACATTTAGGACAACTAAAACCATGTTAAAAGCTGAAGAATATTTTTACTGGCCAAATCAAAGATCAGACATAAAGAAATTTATCAGAGAATGTATAATTTGTCAACAATGTAAAACTGCACCAGCTTTACAAAAGACATACCAGGAATTGCCTCCTGTAAATCAACCTTTGGAAAGAATTAGTATCGATATTACTGAAATGACTCCAGCCAGAGGAGGTTATAAGTACGTATTAACCATCATAGATCACTTTTCAAGATTTGTAAAGTTGGTGAAGTTACGGTCCAGACACGCTGAGGAGGTAGTTAGGGTTATTAAGAGTTACTTGGGAGACTATGGGGTACCGAAGGTACTCTTAGCTGACAATGCGTGCGAGTTCCGCTCACAATTGTTGACAGAACTCTGTCGTACGCATGGGATAGAGATGGTGTTTTCCACCCCATACCATCCATGTGGGAACTCTATCACCGAACGGTTACATCGAACCATGAAGTCAGTGCTAGCGTCTCTCGGGAAAGGACAACCGCACAGGTGGTCCGAGTGCCTCACGCAGTGTCAGCAGATCCTTAATGCGGCCGTACACGAGACCACTGGCGAACAGCCCTATTTCCTTTTCTTCCGGCGCCATGCTCCTCGCTATGTGGGAACTACTTTGCCCCAGGTGGACGATGAAATAGACATTAATACAGCCTTGGAGGCAGTGAGACAATCATCCCGTGCAAATAGCAGGAAGTGGTTAGCTAGAGCGAACATTGGCCGGAAGGACCAAAGAGTCGAGGTAGATGATTTGGTGTGGATAAAAGGAACAGTTTGGTTCGTCAGCTGATAGAAAACTTGGTCTCAAGTGGATTGGACCGTATAAGGTTAAAAAGGTGAATTTAGATGGAGTGTCATATGAAGTGGAAAATGTGTTCAATGGCAAAATACTCCATAGAGCAGCTGACCGAGTGAGAAAATATGTAACCGATGAAGGGTACGTGGTAGACATGGAAGAAATTGTAGTGCCTTCCGATGAGGAGGAAGAAGACAATGAGGTAGAGGAGCCCAGACCGACTCGTGAGAGACGGCCAGTGAGGAGATTTATAGAAGAATACTAAGTGTATAGACCCCTAGGGACATTGGAATCTTGTGACTGCCCTATACTTCTTTTGCAGCTACATCAGACCCGCTGCTGGGGAAGGAGACCGCCACTGTTGGGGGTGGCTGGAATGTTCAGGAGGAGGGGCCTCCTGAATCCAGTCCCCACAGAATAAGGCCTTGGAGAGGACTACGTCGGCCTCTCTACTCCGCCCCTGTACGCCTGGACTGATGGGAAGTGGGTGGCGCAACACCAACTGGGAGGTCAGGTCCTGCCGGACCGGTAGAGACGTCAAGGTCTCGCACTAAGTGGGAAATTGTAGAGTGTGAAATGTTGAAACAAAGGGCAGTAATACCTCAGATACCCTGGACACTGTATATAGCTCTAAATGGTTATGTGTGCTCACGGTGGTGTATCGCGATTACGTGGATTGTTATGTGTGTGTTACTTTTTTTGTTGTTGTAAAAGAGAAGACGAGGATTTGTTTACCCTGAGGAAAAAGCCATGTACCGAGTAGCAGTACTGGAGTGGGATTATGACCCACTATTAGGGTATTTATTTAGTACAAATCCTCATCTTCTCTTCATATATGTAGCTAGGAATTCTTATATAGGGAGTCCCTGTAG
Source organism: Portunus trituberculatus (assembly GCF_017591435.1). Taxonomy (NCBI): domain Eukaryota; kingdom Metazoa; phylum Arthropoda; class Malacostraca; order Decapoda; family Portunidae; genus Portunus; species Portunus trituberculatus. The sequence goes on along the minus strand of NC_059297.1, from coordinate 73,632 downwards.
GGGGAGAAGGGAGATTACGTAAGGCTGCGTGCGCAGTCATCATGGCTGCCGCCTTATAAGGTGAGGAGCGTGGTGGCGTCGCCCTCAGAACATCACCCCGCTCTCGTCTCGAGGTACACTCTCCAACATTCTCCAGGAAGAGCTGCAATACGCCACGTGGTCTGATAAGAGCAACTCATGAGATAATCATTATGATTACAGCACCGCCCCTGTGGAACCCTCTGCCACTTCCACCACAGCAGGCCCAATCAGGCAGAGAGACAGAGAGAGAGAAGAGAGAAGCAGGACGCCGCGAGGGACGGGACGCCACCACACGCACCCTCATGCCCTCTCATCTACAGCTGAGTGACCCACGGTTTCCCCCCCCATAGGTCTCCCATCTTATAGGTAGGCTAGGTAGGAAGTTACATGACTGTGATGGGTTGTTATTGAATTAAAGGGTCTATTTTGTTAAGCTTTGTGTGTTCATCCTTTCCCCCTTGGATTCGTTACATCTTTCTTTTCTTCCCTTATTAGGCCTAAGCTTCACTTAGGCCCAGTACAAGAGACTGAGCCTCACGAAGGTTCAGTCCCACAGGGAAGCAAGGCAGGCCATTGGTCGTCGACACAGGGCGCTGGTTCACTCGAAGGCAATTTGTGTGTGGTTATGAAGAGAATGAGACGAGACTGGGAGTTGAGGCGGATGCTAACCCGAGGACATTCTTTCGAACTGGAAAGCCACACCATAGAACACACAAAAGAAATATGTTCTCGATTGGTAAACCGGCGGAATACTTTGCCGGAGGAGGTTATAAGCAACGAAAGTGAATATCTTTAAGAACAAATATGTCCTACATTTTCATAGCCAGTTGAGAGGAGGCAACCCTAAAGAGCGATTCTAGCCCCCTTGCCTCTTGTGCTATCACTAGGTATTAGCCTTCACTATAGGTAAGCCACTCAGTGTCATCTAACTACCCGTATTCCATAATGAAGGAGTTAAGGTGGAAAGGTAATGGGAAGGAGTAAAAAGTTAAGAGGAGTGAAGGGTAAGTTGTAAGATAATTGATGAAGTAAGAGAAGGAGATAAGTAAATGAAGTGACTGCGGGAGGGAGAAATTGGAAGAGTCGAATAAAGTTAGTAATATTATTCCTTATTCCCTTGTAGCTATGGATGATAATAAGGGTGCAGATCATCATCCTATGACTAAATATTGGTGAAGGCAACAAGTGGGTATTAACTAAATTCACAATGCGACTTTGCAATAATTTTATACAACTATTCTTCAGATTCCTCAGTGTTCTCGTGTGTCTTCCCGTGGCAGAGTGATCTTATATACTTTAACTGGTAGATGTATCTCATTGTAGACGAAGAGAGCGGTGTCGGCATCCATTGAGGCTTGAAACACCAGGGTATATTGAAGTCCCTGCCGTGTCACTTCCTGTAAGAAGAGGCTCAGCGTTTCGTGGCTCCGGCGGGTGCACGCTAGAAATGCCTCTTGCTTCCTTAGTCCTCCGCCATCGGTTGCTCTCATCTCCTCTTCACTATTGCATCCTTTTTCCCCACTGTCTCTCTGTGCCTCTTGCTGCGGTTGTCTTTGCTCCTTCTGTCCGTCACTCCCTTCCAAGATCGATCTGCAACATTCTTGAGTGTAAATTTCACTTGTGTTTTACCAAGGAATTTTCATACTGTAAATACTTTTCTTGGCTTCACTCACATTCCTCCTTGAATAACTGATCTATCTTAAATCTATCTTGATAACATGAATGTCGTTATCAGTACATCAAAACAAAATCAACGAAAAGAATGATCTGCACACACCTGAGGAGGGAGACAAGTGGTTGAATGAGGTTGCGGCAATACACCACGTCAGCTGCCAAGACAACATCCACTGGGGGTAAGCGAGGAGGGTGCCGCCAGTCCACTTGCATCACTCCAACGCAGCCTTGTCCATCTTCTTCCTCCCGCACCACCTGAAGCGAGAATGGTTGTGGATCAGTCATTCTGCCGCTCAGTTACGGAGTGTTTCAACCCCTTCAGTACATGTTTACCATGAGTTTTTGTTTACATTATGGGGTCAGAAGATTAATTAATGGCTTGTCTTCACTATTTTAATCCCCACATAAGTTTCTGAAGCTGTATGAAATCGCCAAATATTAAGCAGAGTGAATATGAAAAAGTGTCCTAGTACTGAAGGGATTAAGACGAAAGTCGGCGAATGTTGATAATTAGAAGAAATGTTGAAACTCACCTGAATCTTGCAGGACATGGGCAGGTAATTGAAATTACTGAAAAGATATGAGGATCTGAGTTTACTTACGGCCAGAGTAGCATGTGTTGGATCGGTAGTAGCGGCAGCAGGAGGAGACCATGGTAATGGTTCTTCACACTTTTCCTCCGGTGTTACCAGACGTTCCTCCTCCAGTTGGTGGGACACTCTAGCTCGAAACTCTTCTAAACAAGCCCTCTGGGAAGAGATGCAAGTCATCAATCATTCTCTCTCTCTCTCTCTCTCTCTCTCTCTCTCTCTCTCTCTCTCTCTCTCTCTCTCTCTCTCTCTCTCTCTCTCTCTCTCTCTCTCTCTCTCTCTCTCTCTCTCTCTCTCTCTCTCTCGCTCGCTCTCTAGTCGTGATGAGGCTCACCTGGAGTGGCGGATCAGCCAGGTTGAGCGTCAGGTTATGGTGCAAGAGAGTCAGTACTTGGTGGTGACAGTCGGTGGCGAAGTAAGAAGAGGGCGGAAGGTGTTCAGTGTCTGGAGAAGTGAGAATGGCTGAAGCGGAGAAGCCTACTCCGGCCCCTAGCTCCAATACTCTCTTGCCTGCCACAACAGTAGGGTTGTTAGCAACCCATTCAGCTAACACAGCAGCTCCACACCAAGTGGTCAGTCCCGTGGTGCTGCGAGTAATGCCGCCGCTACTTTCCATCAGTGTGATCCCTGGACCCAATGGCCCGCCGCCCCAACCTGTGTACGTCTTGTAAAACAGATCGACGGTGTCATCGACGTCAGGGAAAGAATCCAGCTGGAACTCTGAAGGAACTGTCCACCTACGCAGCCTCCACTGCTCGGCCAGCCAGG
>NC_059297.1:45579-63079 GCF_017591435.1 Portunus trituberculatus | reverse complement strand
ATAGACCAAAATAACCCCTTTTTGACAAATATCACTTCCATAGGCAAATAAAGTATTTTGCCTGCAATTCTGAGTTTTGTTGCATAAAACGCTAGAAAACAACAAAATAACCCATTTTTGACATATTTCCCTTCCTTGCACAAATAGTTTGTTTCCTTACCATTTCTGTGTTTTGGTGGAAAAAAGCTAAAAACTGATAAAATTTCACGTTTTTCTTAATTTTACTTTAGATTCTCTACACTAGCTTGTTTTCATCAGTTTTATAGTTTTTAAACATAACAATGTAAAATGACGAATAAGCAAAATTTTCAATCGACATAATTTTTTTTTCATAAAACAACTTAAAACACATAAATAAAACGTTTTAACAAATATAGTGTTTTAATTGCATTTCTGGGTTTGGTGCATACAACGCTTAAATACACTTGTTTTCATCAATTGTATCGTTTTGAAGGAAAACAATGTAAAATGACAAATAAGCAAAAATTTCAATCGAGATAATTTTTTTATCATAAAACAACTTAAAACACATAAATAAGACGTTTTAACAAATATAGTGTTTTAATTGCATATCTGGGTTTGATGCATAAAACGCTTAAATACACAAAAATAACTCAATTTTCACATATTTCAGGTGCTTAGACAAATATTGTGTTTTGCCTGCATTTCTGAGTGTTGGTTCATAAAACGCTGGAATACATCAAAATAACTATTGTTTGACATATTTCACTTCCTTAGACAAATAGTGTCTTTTCCCTGCATATCTGAGATTTGGTACATAAAATACTGGAATACACCAAAATATTCCATTTTTTATATATTTTACTTCCTTAGACAAATAGTGTGTTTTGCCTGTAATTGTGAGTTTTGTTGCATAAAACGTTGGAATAAACCAAATAGGGCCAAGACACGGCGACGTAGAGCTGTAGGCACCAACACTCGTGCACCGTACAGGACGAGATCCTCATCACAGTAGAGGTCCTCCCGTAACTTCCAGTACGGGCGGAGCACGTTGGGGAGGGCGTACCTGTCCATAGGGAATCCGTTCTTCACAAAATGAAGGAGCTGGACGTAATCGGGGTCCTCGGTTGCCACCTTACGAAGCTCCTCAAGGGCAAGGTCACTGCCAGGAGGTGCTTCTGCAACATCAGGAGGCACCAACGGAGCAAGATACTCCTAACTTGGAAGCCGGTATCAGTGCCAAGGACTTCGTCAGCCTGCGTTGGGTAGGCAACAGGAGAGCGAGATAGAGCGTCCGGGATACACAACTCCTTGCCCGGGCGCCATACAGCTGTGAAGATGTACGGGGCGATCTTCTCCTTGAGGCGTTGTAGACGTGGATTCTCTATAGCGTCAAGGGAGTAGCTGTTTAGGATGGGAACTAGATGGCGATGATCGGTGACGAGGTTAAAGTGTTGCAATCCTGTGAGGTAGAACTTGGTCTTCCCCATGGCCCATACGACAGCTAACATCTCCAACTCGATCGTCGCATATCGGGTCTTTGTATCCGTCAAGAAACGTGAGCCGCACTGGACGAGACGCTGCTGTCCACCACCGTGGTCCTGCAGTAGGGCATAACCCAGCCCATACAGGCGGGAAGCATCGGTCTGCAGAGTCGTAGGAGAGCAGGGTCAAAGGCAGCTAGGACTGGTGGGCTGGCCAAGGCCATCTTCACACGTTGGAAGGCTTGCTCATGGTCGGGCGTCCACACAAACGACTTTTTGGGGCTCAAAAGTGGGCGTAGAGGCGCAGCAGTGGCAGCGAGGTCGGGCGAGAAGCTGGCGAGCTGGTTGACAAGGCCCATGAAGGACCTAAGGTCGGTCAACGTAGCAGGCGTAGCAAACTCAGTGATGGCCCGAACCTTGTCAGGGTTTGCTGCGATGCCGTCATGGGAGAGCCTGCAGCCGCAGAAGGACACTGATGGAGCCGCCAGCACAAACTTCTTGGCATTTAAAGTGATGCCATGGGCTCGGCATCTGGCCAAGATGTCGTTAACGTGGCGTAGATGTGTGAAATAATCCTCGTCGTACACGAGAATGTCATCCACGACTTTGACACACTGTGGCACTCCCTGTAGCGCGATGTCTCCTCGGAGGCAGAAGGCGTCGCCTGTGGCTGCGAAACCCATGGGACCTCGGAGGTACTTGAAGCGCCCATATGGAGTGATGAACGTAGTCAGGGCCTGGTCGTCCTCATGCAAGGGTATCTGCCAATATCCACACAACGCGTCAATCGTGGTGAAGTAGCGTGCCCTGGCATCGACGCTTCGGATGGCTGCAAAAGGCGTGGGTGATGGGTGTGCAGGCCGAGATACTTGTGTGTTCAACTTACTCAGGTCCGTAGTGATCCTGACACCTCCACCAGGTTTCGGCACAACAACCATCGGATGGCACCAATAAGATGGGACGTCACCAACAGGAGCAATAACGCCTCGTGCCACCATAGAGTCGAGCTCAGCTTTCACTGCGTCCCTGTAGGCCAAAGGAATAAGCCTCGGCGTGTGGACAGCAAACGGCTGGGCGTCGTCTCGTAAGTGGATCCTCATCGGTGGTCCAGACATCGGCTTGAGAGGAGCATCCTGTGTGGAATCCTTTGTCAAGAGAACATCCTGGTACTCCCTCAAGAAGTACTCCTTCGCTGCGTCTGGGGAAGTGGTGCTGAGAAGAGGTAACGCAGGCACGCTGGAACGTGGAGCTGGAGCGTTTGTCGCCTCCCTTACACTGGCGACACTGCCACGTGCTGAGAGAATCTGAGCAGGGAAGTCGTGAGGCACGATCCCCAAAGCACGACAGTGTTCACGGGACAGAAGTGGGGTGTTCCACGAACCCTGCACATCTATCCAGCCCGTACAAGACAGCTCGCCGTAAACTAGTGTGGCCTGGAGCGAACCGAGGGCAGCAGACATCTTCGTCCCATCAGCGTTGTAGTAGGCAAGGGATGGAGGAGGACCAAGAGCCTGTCTGTCGATGCCCAACATTCTCAAGTGCTGTGGGCCGATGACCGTCGTGTCGGCACCAGTGTCAGGAATGAAGTCCAGACCACCAGAGTGACCGTCATGCAACACTTCCACTCGTACAGTAGGAGGTGGTGTCGGGTCATCACGAGTACTGATAGGAGACTGACATGAGGCCTCAGGTGGGCCCTCATGAGACCCTGGGTCCGTTGTGAGAGACTGTAACCGCACCACGTGGAAGGTGGGGTGTCTTCCTCTTTCCTTTCGGCTTCTCGGGTCTCTGCGACTTACTCTTTGCCTTGGTTTGCTTGCAGACTTTCTCCAGGTGCCCCAGACGGTTACAAGCAGTGCACGTAGACTGCCTGGCTGGGCACTTGGGCATCAAAGCGTAGTGGCCAGTCTTCCCACAACCTCTGCACGTAACACCTGTTGCTGGGCAGCCCTTCGGGCCGTGGTCTCGCCTGCCGCAGCTGCTGCAGGAGGTAGGCGCCCGATGAGTGGGTGAAGGTTGGCGAGGGGGGACTCCAGGTTTGTGTGCTGCTTTCTTCGTCTGTTTATACGTTGAGACAGCAGACACTGTAGGTGAGGCACGTATGGCAGAGGCGGCTGACCGCGTCGCCTCGTGGGCCCTGCATACATTGATGACGTCAGCAAGAGTAGAGGCGGCGTCGAGGGACACAATCTTGGTCACCAATTCCTCGTCGTGGACGCCTGTCAGGATACCGTGCTTCATCCAGGCCTCTTCACAGTCCAGGTGGTGAGCCTTACAGATGTCGAATTCCTCCGCCAGGCTCTTTAGTCGGACGAGAAACTCGGAGAAGGGCTCGCCTCTCGCCTGCCGACAGCTAGTGAAGGCTCGCCGACGCAATGCCTCGTTGTTCGAGTCACGTATATGAGCCTGGAGAATGTCAAGCACTTCATCAACTGGCTTGAGAGAGGTAGGCGACACCTGTAATGTGTGCTCTAACACCCTCTGCGTCTCCAGAGTGAGGCACATACGTAGCTGGATCCTCTGTTTAGGCAGCGTCAGGCTGGGCAGGTCGATCATCGTCGCGTAGTCCTCCCAACGTCTCCTCCACTCACGAAACACTTGGTACGTCACGTCGTGTGACAGTGGCGGCGGAGGTGTGACAGCTGCTTTCTGCACAGGTGGGTGGGTACCGGAGCCGCTCTGTGCACCGCCAGGACTCCCAAGCGTCTGGGGGTTCGTCGGAGCCGCACCGAGCGCGCCCTGGGAAGAAGTGAGGCTGGTTAACAGAGCACGAAACTCAACTCTGTCTTCCCGGCGTTGTTCCTCCATCACACGTCGAGCGGTCGCCTCCCTGTCAGCAAACCATTGGAAGAATACTGAGAAATCAGGGTAGACAGGTGTGTGAGAAGGTGCATGGTGTGGCGACCTGGGTGGAGTGGTGGTGGTGGGTGGGGTGGCGGGCGGAGGTGGGGCGGTGGTGTCCGGGGCCGCCGCTTCACCCGCGCCTGCGGTAGCACCAGCCAAAGTCTGTGACAGGCTGTCTGGTTGTCCCGGCGTCCTCTCATCTTTCTCCTCAACTCGTCTGGGAGGCTTGGGACGTCCTTTTGACCGCGCCATGCCGAGGAATTACTCGTAGATGTGAGAGCAAATGTGTCAGTGTGCGTGGTGTGGCGGGAAGACAGCTGGGCAGGCAGGCAGCGAGAGGTGCAGCATGGAGGTATGCGCGGGCTCACGGCAGGCCGCTCTCGTAATGGCAGTGCAGTCAGTGTCTTGCGCTGCGCTCGTTTCTGGGCAAAGAGACGTAACCAACCCCTGAAACAAAAGCGGCACCTCGATGCAAACACTCCCGGGCACTGCACTGCAATATACCGCCGCACACTGCACTGTAATACACTGCCACACACTGCACTGCACTGCACTGTCACGTAACACCACGGGTCCGCAGCACACAGTCGTAGCACACGTCAGCAATCTCACAGCTGGTGGCTGGAGGACGTGATGGCGCCGCCGGTTACTGGGATGAGTTCTTTCCCCTCGTAACTGATGTCTCCAGGGACAAGACGTGTCGTCACTGCGCCATGTGGGTTGCGGGATGTATAATGGAGGGCGTGTATGCCTAAGTAAGGGGCAGACATACACGCAGTACACGTAGATTCTTTACTTGTCCTTAGAGCTACAAAGGGTAGGAAATGGCGGCCAGTAGCAACTCAGGAGCACAGGCTCACGCGCTAGCTGAATGCGCAGAGAAATACACAGTGTTGCCACATACACGTAATATGCATTAATACAATACATAACCCACATAGAAAAATAGTGTTTCCATTGCATTTCTGTGTTTTGGTGGAAAAAAGCTAAAAACTGACAAAATTTCACGTTTTTCTTAATTTTACTTTAGATACCCTATACTAGCTTGTTTTCATCAATTTTATCGTTTTAAAGCAAAATAATGTAAAATGCCGAATAAGCAAAATTTTCAATTGAGATAGTTTTTTTATTTCATAAAATACCTTAAAAACAAATAGATAAGACGTTTTAACAAATATAGTGATTTGACTGCATTTTTGAGATTGGTGCATAAAACAATGGAATACACTAAAATAACCCATTTTTTACATATTTCAGTTCCATAAACAAATAGTGTGTTTTGCCTGCATTTCTGAGTTTTTCTTCATAAAACGCTGGAATACACCAAAATAACCCCTTTTTGACATATTTCAATTCCATAGACACATAGTGTGTTTTGCCTGCAATTGTGAGTTTTGTTGCATAAAACGCTGGAATACACCAAAATAACCCATTTTTGATATATTTCCGTTCTTTACACAAATAGTGTTTCCTTAGTAGCATTTATGTGTTTTCGTGAAAAAAAAGCTAAAAACTGATAAAATTTCACGTTTTTCTTAATTTTACTTTGGATTCCCTATACTAGCTTGTTTTCATCAATTTTATCGTTTTTAAGTAAAAAAATTTAAAATGAAGGGTAAGTAAAATTTTTAATCGAGATACGTTTTATTTCATAAAACAACTTAAAACACATAAATAAGACGTTTTAACAAATATAGTGTTTTACCTGCATTTCTGAGTGTTGGTGCATAAAACGCTGATATACACTAAAATAGCCCATTTTTGACATTTCAGTTCCTTAGACAAATAGTGTATTTTGCCTGCAATTGTGAGATTTGTTGCATAAAACGCTGGAATACACAAAAACAACCCCTTTTTGACATATATCACTTCCTTAGGCAAATAGTGTGTTTTCCTTGCAATTCTGAGTTTTGTTGCATAAAACGCTAGAATACACCAAAATAACCCATTTTTGACATATTTCCGTTCCTTACACAAACAGTGTGTTTCCTTAGCATTTTTGTCTTTTGGTGGAATAAAGCTAAAAACTGTTAAATTACACGTTTTTCTTAATTTTAAATTGGATTCTCTATAGTATCTTGTTTTCACAAATTTTATCGTTTTGAAGCAAAATAATGTAAAATGATGAATAAGCATAATTTTCAATCGAGATAGTTTTTTATTTCATAAAACACCTTAAAAACACATAAATAAGACGTTTTAACAAATATATATTTCTGAGTATTGGTGAATAAAACGCTGAAATACACTAAAATAACCGATTTTTGACATATTTCAGTTCTTTAGAATAATAGTGTGTTTTGCCTGCAATTGTGAGTTTTGTTGCATGAAACGCTGGAATACACCAAAATAACCCCCTTTTGACATATATCACATTCTTAGGCAAATAGTGTTTTTTCCTAGCAATTCTGAGTTTTGTTGCATAAAACGCTAGAATTCACCAAAATAACCCATTTTTGACATATTTTCGTTCTTTACACAATCAGTGTGTTTCCTTAGCTTTTGTTGTGTTTTGGTGGAATAAAGCTAAAAACTGCTAAAATGACACGTTTTTCTTAATTTTACTTTGGATCCTCTATACTATCTTGTTTTCATTAATTTTATCGTTTTGAAGCAAATTAATGGAAAATGACGAATAAGCAAAAATTTCAATCGAGATAGTTTTTTTATTTCATAAAACACCTTAAAAACACATAAATAAGACGTTTTAACAAATATAGTGATTTGACTGCATTTTTTAGTTTGGTGCATAAAACGCTAGAATACACTAAAATAACAATTTTTTGACATATTTCATTCCTAAGACAAATAGTGTGTTTTGCCTGCATTTCTGAGTTTTGGTTTATAAAACGCTGGAATACACCAAAGTAAACCGTTTTTGACATATATCACTTCATTAGGCAAATAGTGTGTTTTGCCTGAAATTCTGAATTTTGTTGCATAAAACGCTAGAATACACCAAAATAACCTATTTTTGACATATTTCCGTTCTTTACACAAATAGTGTGTTTTCTTAGCATTTCTGTGTTTTGGTGAAAAAAGCTAAAAACTGATAAAATTTCACGTTTTTCTCAATTTTACTTTGGATTCACTATACTAGCTTGTTTTCACCAATTTTATCGTTTTGAAGCAAGACAATTTAAAATGTTGAGTAAGCAAAATTTTTGATCGAGATACTTATTATTTCATAAAACAACTTAAAAACACATAAATAAGACGTTTTAACAAATATAGTGTTTTATCTGAATTTCTGAGTGTTGGTGCATAAAACGCTGAAATACACTAAAATAGCCCATTTTTGACATATTTCAGTTCCTTAGACAAATAGTGTGTTTTGCCTGCAATTGTGAGTTTTATTGCATAAAACGCTCCAATACAAAAAAAATACCCCCTTTTTGACATATATCACTTCCTTAGGCAAATAGTGTGTTTTCCTTGCAATTCTGAGTTTTGTTGCATAAAACGCTAGAATACACAAAATAACCCATTTTTGACATATTTCCGTTGCTTACACAAGGAGTGAGTTTCCTTAGCATTTCTGTGTTTTGATGGAATAAACCTAAAAACTGTTAAAATTACACGTTTTTCTTAACTTTCTTTGGATTTTCAATACTATCTTGTTTTCATTAATTTTATCGTTTTGAAGCAAATTAATGGAAAATGACGAATAAGCGAAATTTTCAATCGAGATATTTTTTTATTTCATAAAACACCTTAAAAAACACATAAATAAGACATTTTAACAAATATAGTGATTTGACTGCATTTTTCAGTTTGGTGCATAAAACGCTGGAATACACTAAAATAGCCCATTTTTGACATATTTCAGTTCCTAAGACAAATAGTGGGTTTTGCCTGCATTTCTGAGTTTTTGTTCATAAAATGCCGGAATACACCAAAATAACCCCTTTTTGACATATTTAACTTCCTTAGACAAATAGTGTATTTTGCCTGCAATTGTCAGTTATGTTGCATAAAACGCTGGAATACACCAAAATAACCCCATTTTGACATATATCACTTCCTTACGCAAATAGTGTGATTTGCCTGCAATTCTGAGTTTTGTTGCATAAAACGCTAAAACACAGCAAAATAACCCATTTATGACATATTTCCGTTCCTTACACAAATAGTGTGTTTCCTTAGCATTTCTGGGTTTTGGTGGAAAAATGCTAAAAACTGATAAAATTTCACGTTTTTCTTAATTTTACTTTGGATTCTCTATACTAGCTTGTTTTCATAAATTTTGTCGTTTTGAAGCAAAACAATTTAAAATGACTTGTAAGCAAAATTTTTAATCGAGATAGGTTTTATTTCAAAAAAACACCTTAAAAACACATAAATAAGACGTTTTAACAAATATAGTGCCTGCATTTCTAAGTGTTGGGGCATAAAACGCTGAAATACACTAAAATAACTCATTTTTTATATATTTCAGTTCCTTAGACAAATAGTGTGTTTTGTCAGCAATTGTGAGTTTTGTTGCATAAAAAGCTGGAATACACCAAAATAACCTCATTTTGACATATATCAATTCCTTAGGCAAATAGTGTGTTTTACTTGCAATTCTGAGTTTTGTTACATAAAACGCTAGAATACACCAAAATAACCCATTTTTAACATATTTCCGTTCCTTACACAAACAGTGTTTCCTTAGCATTTTTGTGTTTTGGTGGAATAAAGATAAAAACTGCTAAGATTACACGTTTTTCTTAATTTTACTTTGGATTCTCTATAGTATCTTGTTTTCATCAATTTATTGTTTTGAAGCAAAATAATGTAAAATGACGAATAAGCAAAATTTTCCATCGATATAATTTTTATTTCATAAAACACCTTAAAAACATATAAATAACACGTTTTAACAAATACAGTGATTTGCCTACATTTTTGAGTTTGGTGCATAAAACGCTGGAATACACTAAAATAACCCATTTTTGACATGTTTCAGTTCCTTAGACAAATAGTGTGTTTTGCCTGCAATTGTGAGTTTTGTTGCATAAAACGCTGGAATACACCAAAATAACCCCTTTTTGACATATTTTAAATCCTTAGACAAATAGTGTGCTTTGACTGCAATTGTGAGTTTTGTTGCATAAAACGCTGGAATACACCAAAATGACCCCTTTTTGACATACATCACTTCCTTAGGCAAATAGTGTGTTTTGCATGCAATTCTGAGGTTTGTTGCATAAAATGCTAGAATACACCAAAATAACCCATTTATGACATATTTCCTTTCCTTACGCAAATAGTGTGTTTCCTTACCATTTCTTTGTTTTGGTGGAAAAAAGCTAAAAACTGATAAAATTTTACGTTTTTCTTGATTTTACTTTGAATTTTCTATACTAGTTTGTTTTCAACAATTTTATCGTTTTGAAGAAAAACAATGTAAAATGATGAGTAAGCAAAATTATTAATCGAGATAGGTTTTATTTCATAAAACACCTTAAAAGTACAAAAAATGGACGTTTTAAAAAATATAGTGTTTTGGCTGCATTTCTGAGTATTGGTGCATAAAACTCTGAAATAAACTAAAATAACCCATTTATGACATATGTCAGTTCCTTAGACATATAGTGTTTTTTGCCTGTAATTGTGAGTTTTGTTGTATAAAACGCTGGAATACACCAAAATAACCCCTTTTTGACATATATCACACCCTTCATTTCTGAGTTTTGTTGCATAAAACGATAGAATAAACTAAAATAACCCATTTTTGACATATTTCAGTTCCTTGCCTGCATTTAGAAGTTTGGTGCATAAAACGCTAGAATACACTAAAATAACCACTTTTGACATATTTCACTTCTTTAGACATATATTGTGTTTTGCCTGCATTTCTGAGTTTTGTTTCATAAAACGCTGGAATACATCAAAATAACCCCTTTTTGACATATTTCACTTCCTTAAACAAATAGTGTGTTTTCCCTGCAATTCAGAGTTTTGTTACATAAAACGCTAGAATACACCAAAATAACCCCTTTTTGACATATTTCACTACCTTTGACAAATAGTGTGTTTTGCCTGCAATTCTGAGTTTTGTTGCATAAAACGCTAGAATACACCAAAATAACACATTTTTTACATATTTCAGTTCCTTAGACAAATAGTGTGTTTTCGTAGCATTTCTGTGTTTTGGTGGAGAACAGCTAAAAACTTATTAAATTACACCTTTTTCTTAATTTTACTTTGGATCTTGATGATTCTATTTATGACTGTTTGCTAAATTCTATGGCATCTATTCAAGAATCAGACCCTAAAGCTTCCTTTGTTTTTGTTGGTGATGTTAATGCACATCATCAGGATTGGTTGAACTCCGTTTCTCAAACAAATCAACATGGTCGGGCTGCTCTAGATTTTAGTAACCTCACCGGTTGTGAGCAGATCGTTCATAGCCCAACTCACGTCTCGGGTAATTGCCTTGATCTTCTTTTTACAGACGCCCCCTCTGCAGTAACTTTGCAGGTCGTCCCTCCCCTTGGTAGCACAGACCACTCTGGCTTGTCTTTCAATATTCAAACTTCATTTCCTATTCCGGACGAGCCAATATCGCGGAAAGTATTTCTAAAGTCACGAGCCAATTGGACTGGTGTCATTGCCGATTTTAACAACATTGTATGGCGGGAAATTTTACATTCTGATAGTCAATTGATTCCCTTAACAGTGTTTTACTTAACATTAGTGAAAGAAGAATTCCTTCTAAAATAATTCGAAGTCGTCGCAATGACAGTGCCTGGTTTAATGATGACTGCAGGCGTGCTCAGCGTGGAAAACAGGTTGCTTATTGTGAATGGTCCCGACTGCGTTCACCTGAATCATGGGAAAATTACGTTCGTCTGCGTTTATTTGCCCAACGTACATATTCTAGCGCACAGGATGAGTACAACGAACACCTTAAAATGTTCTGATTGGCACCTAACCACACTCATGGTGGTCAGCTTTAAAGCAATCACTCTTTGGTGTGGACTCAAGTTTACCTCCTCTGTCATGTACTGACGGTTCAATCTGCCATAATTCTAAGGACAAAGCCAATCTTTTAGCTTCCGTTTTTAACTCGAAACAAAGTGATGAAGAGTTTGATCTGCCGCCGTTTGTCCCAGGACATTAAATTACACTCCATTGCCTTTAAGTCCTCCGAAATCTTAAGATATCTTAATGAGTTAGACTCATTCGGGGGTTGTGATCCTTTGGGTTTTCTGCCTCTTTTTTACAAAAAGACTGCTTCTCCTCTCGCTCCAAAATTGGCAGTTATTTTTAGAGCTCTTTTTCGTAAGGGTTCTTTTCCGGTATGCTGGCGTACTGCAAATGTTACCCCTATTCAAAGGGATCTTCATCCTCCATTCACCCCGGTGACTATAGACCCATTTCCATAACCCCGGTATTATCTAAGATTTTTGAGCGCCTGCTGCCAAGCGTCTCAATCGTTTTTAGATATTAATAATTTGTTGCCATCTAGTCAGTTTGGTTTTAGAAAAGGTCTCAGTACTTCTGATGCTCTCGTTTGCATAACGCACGACATGCAAGCTGCCCTTGATGCTGGTCATGAATCTAGAGTAATTTCACTTGATTTTAGTTCTGCATTTGATCGTGTTAATCATAGAGCCCTTTTATCGAAAGTTAGATCTATTGGTATTGGTGGCCGCGTCCATCAAGTTCTGTCAGAGTTCTAACGAGTCGAAGGCAGCGTGTGACTGTTGATGGCTGCCTTAGTTCTTTTAGTCCAGTTGTATCCGGTGTTCCGCAAAGTGTTCTGGGACCTCTTCTTTTTTATTTATACATCTGACATGTGTGTGGGATTGAATCTAATATGGTTGCTTATGCTGATGACACCACTATATATGCGACAATTCCTTACAGGATAGGCAGAGAGTCGCTAATGTACTCACTCAAGATGTTTCAAGGATTCTGTCATGGTGTGATCGGTGGGGTATGAAACTGAACCCGAGTAAATCCCATAGTATGGTTATTAGCAGATCAAGGACACCTTTCCCAGTTCACCCTGATATTGTTGTCAACGAAGTACCTATTCTAATTGTTCGTCTCTGAAGTTACTCAGTCACCCTTGATCCCAAACTTACTTTTGAGTTGCACTTGCGTTCACTTGCATCATCAGTCTCATGTAAAGTTGGTTTGTTACGCAAATGTAGGCGGATATATTCCTCTGATGATATTGTAAGAAATTGCTTTTACTCTTTCATACTGCCTCATTTTGAATATTGTCACTCTGTGTGGATCTCTGCAGCAGAGTCTCATAAAAGCTTTTAGATAGAGCATTCAACCAGATTAAATTTCTTCTTCCTAATCTTGAGATTAATCTTCGGCATCGTCGTTTGGTTGGATCATTGTCCTATTTCTTCAAAATCATGTCTAATTCCAACCACCCGTTGCATTGTCATTTGCCTGCCCTTCACTACCAGCACGTGCTACAAGACAATCCTTGATCATGAATGACCGTTCCTTGTCTGTGAATCGATGTAATACTTCACAATTTTCCCGGTGTTTTATCCCAGTATCTGCTAGACTCTGGAATACAATTCCCAACGAGATTGTTAATTCTAGTAACATTGAAGCATTTAAAAAACGTGTGAATACCTTTCTTCTCTCTGAACTCACTACCTCTTAGATCTCTACCAATCTTCCTATTCTGTTGTTCATTCCTGTTACTTCCTTTCACTTATCGGTGAGGTGCCGCCCACTGGGCCTTTGGGTTTATGCAGTTATGCTTTCCAGTGGGTCGCCTTCATTGACCTCATAATAATAATAATAATAATAATATACTAGCTTGTTTTCATCAATTTTATCGTTTGGAAACAAAATAATGTAAAATGACGAATAAGCACAATTTTCAATCGAGATTTTTTTCATAAAACACCTTAAAAACACATGAATAAGACGTTTAAACAAATATAGTGTTTTGCCTGCATTTAGGAGTTTGGTGCATAAAACTGTAGAATACACTAAAATAACCCACTTTTGACATATTTCACTTCCTTACACATATATTGTGTTTTGCCTGCATTTCTGAGTTTTGGTTCATAAAACGCTGAAATACATCAAAATAACCCCTTTTTGACAGATTTCACTTCCTTAAACAAATAGTGTGTTTTCCCTGCAATTCTGAGTTTTGTTACATAAAACGCTGGAATACACCAAAATAACCCCTTTTTGACATATTTCACTACCTTTGACAAATAGTGTGTTTTGCCTGCAATTCTGAGTTTTGTTGCATAAAACGCTAGAATACACCAAAATAACCCATTTTTTACATATTTCAGTTCCTTAGACAAATAGTGTGTTTTCGTAGCATTTCTGTGTTTTGGTGGAAAACAGCTAAAAACTGATTAAATTACACATTTTTCTTAATTTTACTTTGGATTCTCTATACTAGCTTGTTTTCATCAATTTTATCGTTTTGAAGCAAAATAATGTAAAATGACGAATAAGCACAATTTTCAATCGAGATAGTTTTTTTCATAAAACACCTTAAAAACACATGAATAAGACGTTTAAACAAATATAGTGTTTTGCCTGCATTTAGGAGTTTGGTGCATAAAACGCTAGAATACACTAAAATAACCCACTTTTGACATATTTCACTTCCTTAGACATATATTGTGTTTTGCCTGCATTTCTGAGTTTTGGTTCATAAAACGCTGGAATACATCAAAATAACCCTTTTTGACATATTTCACTACCTTAGACAAATAGTGTGTTTTGCCTGCAATTCTGAGTTTTGTTACATAAAACGCTGGAATACACCAAAATAACCCCTTTTTCACATATTTCACTTCCTTAGACAAATAGTGTGTTTTGCCTGCAATTCTGAGTTTTGTTGCATAAAACGCTGGAATACACCAAAATAACCCATTTTTTACATATTTCAGTTCCTTAGACAAATAGTGTGTTTTCGTAGCATTTCTGTGTTTTGGTGGAAAACAGCTAAAACTGATTAAATTACACCTTTTCTTAATTTTACTTTGGATTCTCTATACTAGCTTGTTTTCATCAATTTTATCGTTTTGAAGCAAAATAATGTAAAATGACGAATAAGCACAATTTTCAATCGAGATAGTTTTTTTTTCATAAAACACCTTAAAACACATGAATAAGACGTTTAAACAAATATAGTGTTTTGCCTGCATTTAAGAGTTTGGTGCATAAAACGCTAGAATACACTAAAATAACCCACTTTTGACATATTTCACTTCCTTAGACATATATTGTGTTTTGCCTGCATTTCTGAGTTTTGGTTCATAAAACGCTGGAATACATCAAAATAACCCCTTTTTGACATATTTCACTACCTTAAACAAATAGTGTGTTTTGCCTGCAATTCTGAGTTTTGTTACATAAAACGCTGGAATACACCAAAATAACCCTTTTTCACATATTTCACTTCCTTAGACAAATAGTGTGTTTTGCCTGCAATTCTGAGTTTTGTTGCATAAAACGCTGGAATACACCAAAATAACCCATTTTTACATATTTCAGTTCCTTAGACAAATAGTGTGTTTTCGTAGCATTTCTGTGTTTTGGTGGAAAACAGCTAAAAACTGATTAAATTACACTTTTTCTTAATTTTACTTTGGATTCTCTATACTAGCTTGTTTTCATCAATTTTATCGTTTTGAAGCAAAATAATGTAAAATGACGAATAAGCACAATTTTCAATCGAGATAGTTTTTTTTCATAAAACACCTTAAAAACACATGAATAAGACGTTTAAACAAATATAGTGTTTTGCCTGCATTTATGAGTTTGGTGCATAAAACGCTAGAATACACTAAAATAACCCACTTTTGACATATTTCACTTCCTTAGACATATATTGTGTTTTGCCTGCATTTCTGAGTTTTGGTTCATAAAACGCTGAAATACATCAAAATAACCCCTTTTTGACATATTTCACTTCCTTAAACAAATAGTGTGTTTTCCCTGCAATTCTGAGTTTTGTTACATAAAACGCTGGAATACACCAAAATAACCCCTTTTTGACATATTTCACTACCTTTGACAAATAGTGTGTTTTGCCTGCAATTCTGAGTTTTGTTACATAAAACGCTGGAATACATCAAAATAACCCTTTTTCACATATTTCACTTCCTTAGACAAATAGTGTGTTTTGCCTGCAATTCTGAGTTTTGTTGCATAAAACGCTAGAATACACCAAAATAACCCATTTTTACATATTTCAGTTCCTTAGACAAATAGTGTGTTTTCGTAGCATTTCTGTGTTTTGGTGGAAAACAGCTAAAAACTGATTAAATTACACGTTTTTCTTAATTTTACTTTGGATTCTCTATACTAGCTTGTTTTCATCAATTTTATCGTTTTGAAGCAAAATAATGTAAAATGACGAATAAGCACAATTTTCAATCGAGATAGTTTTTTTCATAAAACACCTTAAAACACATGAATAAGACGTTTAAACAAATATAGTGTTTTGCCTGCATTTATGAGTTTGGTGCATAAAACGCTAGAATACACTAAAATAACCCACTTTTGACATATTTCACTTCCTTAGACATATATTGTGTTTTGCCTGCATTTCTGAGTTTTGGTTCATAAAACGCTGGAATACATCAAAATAACCCCTTTTTGACATATTTCACTTCCTTAAACAAATAGTGTGTTTTCCTGCAATTCTGAGTTTTGTTACATAAAACGCTGGAATACACCAAAATAACGCCTTTTTGACATATTTCACTTCCTTAGACAAATAGTGTGTTTTGCCTGCAATTCTGAGTTTTGTTACATAAAACGCTGGAATACACATATTTCACTTCCTTAGACAAATAGTGTGTTTTCGTAGCCAAAATAACCCTTTTTGACATATTTCACTACCTTGTTTTCAAATAGTGTGTTTTGCCTGCAATTCTGAGTTTTGTTACATAAAACGCCTGGAATACACCAAAATAACCCCTTTTTCACATATTTCACTTCCTTAGACAAATAGTGTGTTTTGCCTGCAATTCTGAGTTTTGTTGCATAAAACGCTGAATACACCAAAATAACCCATTTTTTACATATTTCAGTTCCTTAGACAAATAGTGTGTTTTCGTAGCATTTCTGTGTTTTGGTGGAAAACAGCTAAAAACTGATTAAATTACACGTTTTTCTTAATTTTACTTTGGATTCTCTATACTAGCTTGTTTTCATCAATTTTATCGTTTTGAAGCAAAATAATGTAAAATGACGAATAAGCACAATTTTCAATCGAGATAGTTTTTTTTCATAAAACACCTTAAAACACATGAATAAGACGTTTAAACAAATATAGTGTTTTGCCTGCATTTATGAGTTTGGTGCATAAAACGCTAGAATACACTAAAATAACCCACTTTTGACATATTTCACTTCCTTAAACAAATAGTGTGTTTTCCCTGCAATTCTGAGTTTTGTTACATAAAACGCTGGAATACATAAAATAACCCTTCCTTAGACAAATTTGACATATTTCACTACCTTTTGACATATTTCACTACCTTAGACAAATAGTGTGTTTTGCCTGCAATTCTGAGTTTTGTTACATAAAACGCTGGAATACACCAAAATAACCCCTTTTTCACATATTTCACTTCCTTAGACAAATAGTGTGTTTTGCCTGCAATTCTGAGTTTTGTTGCATAAAACGCTGAATACACCAAAATAACCCATTTTTATACATATTTCAGTTCCTTAGACAAATAGTGTGTTTTCGTAGCATTTCTGTGTTTTGGTGGAAAACAGCTAAAAACTGATTAAATTACACCTTTTTCTTAATTTTACTTTGGATTCTCTATACTAGCTTGTTTTCATCAATTTTATCGTTTTGAAGCAAAATAATGTAAAATGACGAATAAGCACAATTTTCAATCGAGATAGTTTTTTTTCATAAAACACCTTAAAACACATGAATAAGACGTTTAAACAAATATAGTGTTTTGCCTGCATTTATGAGTTTGGTGCATAAAACGCTAGAATACACTAAAATAACCCACTTTTGACATATTTCACTTCCTTAGACATATATTGTGTTTTGCCTGCATTTCTGAGTTTTGGTTCATAAAACGCTGAAATACATCAAAATAACCCTTTTGACATATTTCACTTCCTTAAACAAATAGTGTGTTTTCCTGCAATTCTGAGTTTTGTTACATAAAACGCTGGAATACACCAAAATAACCCTTTTGACATATTTCACTACCTTAGACAAATAGTGTGTTTTG
>NC_059297.1:35889-45079 GCF_017591435.1 Portunus trituberculatus | reverse complement strand
AGAGACACTATCAAATCAAAAAGAATACTAGAAGAAGGATACGAAGGAAGAATATGAGGACGAAGAGGGAGATCAAGAAACTGAACAAAAGTTTGGAATAAAACATAAGACTGAACACGCAACGAAGAAAAATCAGAAGCTAAGATCACGTGCAAGCGAGAAGAAGAAGGACGAAAACAACAACAACAATATGAGTATGAAATTTATGATGATGATGATGAAGAAGAACTTGGAGTAAACCATAAGACTGAACAGACAGCAAAGAATGATCTGAAGGTAAGATCACAAGCAAAACAAGAAGATGGACAACAAAAACAACATGATGATGATGATGAACAACTAAATGAAAAGCAAGGAACAGAGACAAAGGAAATTGAAATGGAATCAAAAAAACATTCGAAAAGAAGGCGACAACACGGAAAGAAGTGAGAGAGAGCAAATCAAGACACCAATAACCAGCAAGCGAGATAGAGAGAGAGAGAGAGAGAGAGAGAGAGAGAGAGAGGAAGAGAGAGAGAGAGGGGAAAAGGAAAAATAAGAATGAAATAAATTAAAGAGGAGGACAAGGTAGAGCTGGAAGAAAAAGTCATGACAGTACAGAAAACCTAATCAACAAGATGAAACACCACATCAAAATAAATCATAAAAATGTACTAAACTTCAATAAAAATAATTGCATAATTGAGTTATTTATTTCTTGAGAAAGAGAGAGAGAGAGAGAGAGAGAGAGTGTGTCAATAGCACTATCAGTAAATCAAGAGTGTCTCCCCTGAGCAGTCTGAGATGTCCACTTTGCATTTTCTTCATTCTAGCAAGCCAGGAAAAAACCTTACTTTGTCCTACTTTCCTGCTTTTGAGTATCACAAAACTATATCTAACAATATCATTTCAGATCGTCCATTTTTTTCAATATACTCTATCAAATATTTTTTTTCAAATTTTTTTTTTTTTTTTTTTTTTTTTTTTTTTCTTTCACCAGTTAATCACATACAATATTGTGTGCACCAGCCACAGTCTTCATATATGTAAGTCTCTCAGTACTGAGATCCTACTGCATGATCTATTGAAGACCAAAGTCTGCTCTTTCATCATACCAATTCTAGTTTCACAGTTATGATTGTTATCATACAACTGTGCTTACTAACTGTTATAAATGGCCTTAAGAATATATTCAAAATTCAATGTATGAAAGGTAAACATTTTTATTATAAATCTCAAAAGTCAGCTTTCAATACTAACATTACATCAACAATTAGTATTAAAAAGTAATCCATTAGTATATAATAAATATAAAAGATTTACATTAATATAAAAGGGTAGAGGGTTTGAGTTCTTTAAATTACCTTAAACAATGCCATATTGGTGTTACTTCACCTAAAACTTAAAATACGTCAAAATATCTTAAAATATCTATCTGTACAATAATGTATAAAAAAATTCAAGATACAAAATCAACCTGCTGATCACTATTAGTATTCCATCACAGCTTCCATCATCACTTATAACAGTCACATAATGGTTTAGTATTTCAGTGCTAATAACAATGCTATAATATAACATAGCAATACCACAAGCTAGTACAAACATTCACACACACAAATAATAATATCTGGAATAGACTAGAATACAGAAAGACAATACACATAGATACTATGAAGGCAGGATCACTTCAGGGTAATTCAGGTCCTGTATTCTCTAAATAGCTGAGCATAACTAAGTAAATTTACATATGGAGTGGCACAGACCATATTTCTGATCTCCAACAAAGAAGTGCCACACATCAACTCACCTTTTAATAACACCAAACACAGACCACCAGGATTTCTACTGTCAGACCACAATTTCTTGAGTTACGTCCAACCTAACCTCTTCTCATGAATACTTTTACAGGTTTTTCCCCCCCAAGAGTTTCCGGGGCCAAAGAACTTTTCCCCATGGCAACCCACCTGAATCCTCTTCACCATAATAAACATTTCCATCCAATGGCTAAGTGTAAGTCACTCATAAAACATACATAATGACTCCACCAAGAATATACAGTTAAGTAATTGACATTATCAATCCTGACAAACTACAAGAAAAATCCATTCATACACTTAATCTTTCTACCTTCCCTTCACATCATGTTGTCCCTCACCTCATACATCAACTCATCATGAAGATTAAGAACAAGGTGAGCTCCTCTGGACATCTCTTGGCAGGTGCAGAGCACAGATGCATTAAGGCAAGTTGGTGCTGTGGGGAAGGTTTCTCTGAGGACCATTTGTATCTCCACCATTGCTTTCTTGACTAAATCTGCGGCAGAACCCTGGATGGCAGTGTTAACTGCCTGGCGTTCACTTTGTGCTGCAAGAACCACAATAATGTAAGTGCAAATGTTAAAAAAGGAGAACAAGGGAATTAAAGAAACCCTTCGGCACTGGTCTTTATATATTATGTGTTAACAAACAATGAAAGCATCAAAAAATATTCTTGTTGTGTACACAATCATCACCTGAAAATATATACTGTACACTTAAAATGCAGAAAATAATGTATTGTTGCACCACCAGACTCAAACATCAGTCTAAATAAGCTGAAATAATGTCTGCAGCTGACACTTCACTATTCATGTGTGCTTTGCTGCAGAAACTCACCACGGACGGGACATGTACTGGTGATGGCCGGCAAATAGCGGCGGCGGCCAAGCAGAGTGGTGACATAACCGTTGCAGCGAGCAGTCTCTACTGTAGTCTTAGCAAATCTCTGCAGGCCTGGAAAGCTGCTCTTAAACTGTTCCATGAGAATATATGCCTCTTCCTCCTCAATCCCAAGTTGTTCTCCTAAAGCTCGTGCTCCCATTCCATAGATCATGCCATAGCACACCTGAAATCAAACCAAAATGTACAATTTGATTAAAAGGCTTTATTATTTATATCTAGTATAACTCTAACACTCCAAATTTATCAATCGATGTTCCACAGTAAGGTTTCTCATATAGCAGAGTAGGCAAGACTTACATTATTTCCAAACTAAAGAAGTAGTACTCTACTATTCACATGAAAACTCATCTTAAGTTAAAATAAAATATCATAAAATTTTCAAATAGTCCACAATTCCTCTCCACCTGAAATTAAAGATAGGCTCCCTCCAACTCTACAGAGACACAAAACACATCCTTATCTTTTACCAAATACTTTTCATAAACTTGTCTTCATGACAAACAATGGATCATAGCTTTCTTCTCTATATAATGAAATACTTTACAAAATATATTTGAATTGTATAATTTTTAATTCCTTAATTTCTTAGATAAAAATTCATCTTTTTGTATGTGTGATGCAGACAAAGGGACAGTACCTGTTTGGCCTGCTGCCGTTGTTCTGGGGTCACCTCAGAGGGCTGGGAGGCGAGATGTGGCCAGAAGAGTGAACACATCCCCTCCACTGTTGAGTAGTTGCAACAAAGGTTGATCATCTGCTAGGTGAGCAAAGAGTCTCAGTTCCAACTGAGAGTAGTCAGCTGCTAGAAGCACGTGGCCAGGTCGGGCAACAAAAGCATGTCTGAGACTAACCGTATGTTGCTGCTGTTTCTCCATTTTAGATTCTTGAACCTGCAAGACAGAAAAATTCTAAACAAATCACTGAGTTAATTTCAGCCACCTGGCCTTTATCTTCATTTTTCTACCTCTCTTACTTTAGATCAGATAGCATAGCTTATTACAAACATCCTGTATGAACCAAAAATTCTGATATTTGTTGTTCCTATAAAATAGCATGGGAACAGGAATTTTCTATATTCTATATTCATCTCAGAATTAGTCCTGGGAACAGAAGAAAAATAATATTACAACACCATCAAAGGAAACACAAAAACATGATTCTAAAACTTCAAATGGAGTGTTACATAGTATTTCAATCATATGAGTGGCAAACACAACCAGTTCTTATTACCAAAAGAATGAAGAAATTAGACAACAAATACTAAAGGAGACACATAGATGACCTCAATCTATGAATCTTCTCAGCACCAATAGAAGCAAAATTTCCTTAGGATCTGAAGTAACTAACAAGCAGCAGGAGATATAAGATATACAGAAATAAATTCAGACTTGTTGAGTGTAGTACTGACCAAGAAAGGAGCCAAATGACTCATGGTAGCTGCATTGAGCTGATTTTGTGGCAGACTCTTCTTCTTACTATTCCCATTGGTCTCTTCTACTGTGACCTGAAATAAAAATACTTCACTTATCTTTAGTACACATCATCATCAAAGACATACTTGGACACCTAATGTTGCAATGCTACATTAAAGGTTATAAAGGAAAACAACAGAATGGGCTACTCAGAGTGCAAGTGACAAAAATAATGTGTGGTCTTCAGATAATGACTTACCTAATCATTTAAAAGGCCCATTCACACATCAGTGACATATGCATATTAATTGATTAATATGCAAATGTGTTTTTGTAATTTCAGGCCCCTGCAGAAGTAATAATCTCTCCCTATGAGGTCTGAAACACTGATAAAGTGCAACTGTTAACTCATCAAGAGGAAGGTTTCAAGACACTCATCTTAAAACTTTTTGTGAATTTCTTGACATCTCTTTTGGGACAGGGACATCAGTGAGCCCCTTCCCCCCTTTTTTTTCTATTTTGTGGTCTTTGGCTGGTGCTTTTCTTTGAGAATATTTTTTTGAATGAGATAGGAATAAGTTTATCTAGAGTACAGAGTAGGTGTCGTGATGGCTGACCTGTATGTCAAAGTCCCTGGGAATGGTCTGCAGGCTGGGCTCATGCATGGTGATGCGGCCCGTGGAGGTGAAGGTGTGACTCACTGGGTGGATGCGGTCCATTGCTAGCTGGGAACAGCGTAACTTCATCTGCTGCAGTGGCAGTACCACCTGGCCACAGCAACACAACACATGTGCTAATTATTTCTTTTACCGTGAGTAGATACTTAATATGCATTAAGACACAAACAAAATTTGACATGAACTAGATGTTGGAACATGCAGGAATCTCCACCAATCTTTAGGTAACCTACCCCCCCCAAGTTAAAAAGAAAATTAAATCAGGTGTAAAGAATTTTGAAAGAAGGAACAAACTTCATTCTATAACAAATTTGGAAAAATTTTTAAATCAATGGCTAAATTAACTTAATAAATACAATTATTTTAATAAACATTTCTTTTAAGGTTCTTTGAACTATTCCATGTATTTTAAAGGGTAAAAGGACACAGAATTCTTTCGTCCCAATTGCCAATTTTATGTTGTTCTTTATTCCTTTCCTTACCCATTAAAAAAGGCCCTTCACACCATCTTACATTATGCTTTATTGGAAGTGTAATTAAAATTCCGCGAGATAATAATTCTTTTTTTTCTTACCTTTTTATGCCCTTAACTCTCAAAGAGTTTTCAAGAAACTACAAAATTTTTAATCTTTACATCTCCCTTTGGGAGGAATCGGAGCCCTCTAAAGGGTGGGTTCCTGTCCTTTGAATTTGGGGAATGAGATAAGGAATAAACCAGAGTAGTATTTTCGGGGACGTTTTGCCAGGGGGAATTGTGAGTGGTATTTAGTGTGGCGAAAAAATTTACTCCAATTTAAAAAATAATTCAACCGGAACACCCTACTCATTCCTTTATTCCCAATTCACTTCCACACCACAAACAGTTAAATCTTAAGTGAGAGTCCTAAAGCAAAGCCAAACCATTTTGAAAGTGGAAACTCAAAATCCAAACAATTTATTTCCAAAATATAATCAAACAAGTTTCTATAAAAAATTCTAAAACTTTTGTGACCCAAAATAAAAATATACAAATTTTTTTTTTTTATTATTAACCATTCTTTTAGGGAATTTTGGGCAAAGGGATACTTTTAAGGGTTTATCTAAAGCCCCCCAAAACCTTTGGTGGAACCCAACCTCCTCAACCTGGCAACGAAATATAGTTAGACCCTGGATAAAGGTAGGTTCCACTTCCATCCAACAAAATAAAGAAAATTGAAATGAAACTTTTGAATAAGTTAAACATACAAAAATATGTTTTATTAAAAAAATTTGGAAATGCTTCCTGATTTTCAAAGTACCAAACCATGTTCCAAGGGTAAATTGCTACAGGTATTGTGTTAAACCCATTTTCCTTGATCTTAATTTTCTACTTTAGGACCTTCTTTCCATCTACATATACTTTCATTGCAGCATTTGTGAACTCCATTACCTGCATGATCATTTTGGGTTTCCATCTTTTTCTAAAGCCAAGTCCCTTGCTCCATGGCCAGCTCCACCACGCTCCTCATCTCCACTTCACCTGCAAAGACAGGCAAACACTAATGCTGATGGATGTCATGTCACTTAAAAATTAGATTTTCATGGCATAAAGTAATGAGATTGTTGATGGTATGTCAATTGTGAAACAACAGTAGGTTAATTTTCATGGCTACATAACAAAACACAAAATACAAGTGACAAAAGGAATTAACGTTCCATATGAGAACCATAGTGGGGAAACCAGCTATCAAATGTGTTCTGACTAATTAAAAAATCAATTGATTCTGAAATCAATAAAAAGCAACACATTTTGAGCCTGTGACAGTAGCCAGTGAGTTATCCCTATCCAATCTACCAGAATACTGCATTTGCTCTGTTCTGGTGTAATTACAGGTAATTCAATTTCATGCTTTCTTTCACTAGGACACTTAAAAAGACGACAGCATTTCCAGTTTCTCAATGTGGAAGTGAGTGATGGCATTAGGTGGAAACAATTACACTTTCTGGCTGCCCTCACTCTGCATGAACCATTTGATATGGTGGTGCCCAGCCCACCCAGGCCCCCAGCCACTCATGCCCTCCAGCCGGAAGGCTACCAAGGTGATGGTTCATGACCTTTTGGAAGGTTGTAAATTATGTATCTCATACTACAGTATTCTTTCTTTGCATAATAAATAAAACACTGGAATAAAAAGTTTTCAGTTTCTAGAAAAAATCTCAACATTAGCTCCATGCAGACATGTAACATTTTTTACTGAGAAATATTGCATTCATGAATATGATGACAAGAGTAATCAAATAATCTTAATTCCTATAATGAACAGACTGGAAAGACCAATTATGTAATATGCAAGAAAAACTGACAGTCCTTAAAACTACCAGTACAAGTCCTCCCTGATATACAATTGGGTTATGTTCCTGAAAATTATATCATAAAGTGAACTTCAGATTGAATAGGAAATATGGGATACATTCCAATACCTTTTATGTGTACCTCATAAAACTAAAAAACATGAAATATCTTATGTAAATAAAGTTACTGACTAAAGTAATAAAACACACATATTTAAACACATCTCAATAAATGAAAAATCAATAAAAGAGAATAAATGAGACAGGTCTAGAAAGAGATTAATTCCTAGGGAAGTATATTAGACATAAGTATGTATGCAATTGTGATGGGGAAAGTGAATCCTACAGAAGATAATAAACATATATGTAATTAAAACTGCTGACAAAATCCAAAATGGTTATATATGCAAGGGACAAGAACTGCATGAAGTCATTTACCAAGTTACAGATTGGGTTCCTTTGCTCCTGGGTCTAGCATCCAGGCAGCCACTCTGGGGTCCTCCACACGGCCAGTCAAACACCCCAGGCCAGCTCCACCATTAACCTTGCTGCTCTTGGCATCCCACACTCCCCACACACTGTCTTTCTGTCAATGTTATATGTTAAATTATCTTCCCACAAATAAGCAACATGAAGCAATTTATTTATACAAATTTATATTGCAGTACTCTAGAGTCAAATATGATCAGTACTTCTAGATAAAAACTCTTCACAGTGGCCACTCTTTCCTCTACAGGGACAGCATCAGCAAGATCAGGAGTGGGAAGGCTGCAACTTTGGGTTCTGTTGGAAAATGGAAAAATAGCTATGAAAGAAAAGAATATTACTGATATCAGCAGAGGTATTTTCAAATTTTAGAGTTCATCCTTAATATCAACTTTGACAAATTTTCTAGCTCCTTTGGATTGAGTTCCTGGAACAAACCTTAAAGCACAGAACCAAGTTAACCAAATTTATTTCCACCTTAACGGTTGGAAAATGGTTTCTTCCCCCTGCCAAAAACTTTTCTAAATGCCAGGAGTTGGTTACTTTTGCCTTATTTCCCCAGGTTCCCAACCTGAAAAGTTTCTTGGTTTGGATAATCCATAAATATATTTTTTCATTTTTATTCTTCACCCTTTTAATTTTAATCCTTCTTAAATTATAGAATCAATTAATGTTTGTTTTTTAGGAACTTCCAAAAAACCATCTCTGTTTTTAATTTTAAAACTTTAAACCCTCTGTTTTAAATAGCAGAATGAGAATCTACATTTTGGTTATTTGAGGAAACACCAATCTTTTTAGGACTGCTCTGAAATTTAACCTTCCTCTTCTCTCCTTAATTTCTTGAATTGCTGGTTTGCCGTTCTTGTTAATTCATTAAAGCTTTGTTTTCTTAAAGAAAATTATGAACCCCTCAATTTCCCAAAATTTTCCTTACAAGCTTCTTTGGTGACTGAATGACTTTAACACCATTTTACTTCCAATTTTTTTAATTCCCACTTTCTTTTTGTGCAAATTTTGGTTTAAAAATGGCAGGGTATTTTCTTCTGGACCTCATTTCATTAACACCTTCTTCTGAGCTTAGAAATTTAGTTTTTCCAAAAATATCCCCATGAAAGGAAATTTATAAATTTCCCGGGTACCATTATCCTAAATTTTGGGAGCCTTACTTTCTTACTGTACAAAATTTTCAAAGCTTCCCTGGAATGGTCGAACAAATTTGTTCAACGAACCCAAGTCTTTAAAGTTATTTTTACAGGTTCAAAGCTTCCGAGAAAACTTTTTGTCGGAAATTTTTTTATTCTTTTTCACTCAGGTTAAAACTTTTGTCTTCTTTTGGAGGTTTTGAATTATTCTCTTTTTTTCTTTTTAATTGTTCTTTTTCTTATTGATTTTCAAAAAGCAAACTTCCAAAATCTTTCATTTCCTTTTTCTGGGATTCTTCCAATTGTTTTAAAGGCATCTGACTAATTTTCAAATTTTTCGTTTTGCTTTTCTAACTAACAACAATCTTTTATTGGAAGGTTCAGTATAACCCTTTTTTTCCCAAAAATCGTGCTGGCCTGTTTGGAACATTAAACATTTTTTATCCAGAACTATGGGGTAA
>NC_059297.1:27432-35389 GCF_017591435.1 Portunus trituberculatus | reverse complement strand
TGGCCTCGTCCTGAGCCACGCCCACTTCCAGCTGTGTCAGTACAGCGTGATGGTCAGAGCTGCCCACGAGCCCCAGCTGATGACACTGAAGCTTGTCTTCCTGGTAGTCTGAGATGACAGGGTCTAATGTCCCTCCTCGTTCATGTGTGGGAAGGTGACATGATCTGTCAGACCCTGCACCTCCAGGAGATTCTCGTAGGCGTCTCTTTCCAGGTGGTGATTGAGATCCCCCACAATCAGCACGTGGCTGCAGCTGTGTGCCATCATCAGGTTGTCTAAGGTCTCAGTCAGGTACAGGAGTGAGTCAGGCCCTTGTCGCGGGGGGCGATACAGGGCACACAGCAGGAGGGCTGAGCGGTCTGCCAGCATTACTCGGAAGTACATCATCTCCATCATTGGAGGCGTGTCTATGTCGAGTAGCTGGGCCTGCATTCCTTCCTTGAAGCAGACAGCCACTCCACCTCCTGTTCGCTCCTGTCGGTCCCTCCTCACCCAGTGGGTGAAGCCCTGCATCCTGCCATACGTGGGCTCCACCTCACTGTTCAGCCATGTCTCGGTCACCACAACAACGTCTGCATTGTGTCGTTGCACACAGTTGTGGTATAAGTCTGCAAGGTTAGTCCGGAGACCACGGACGTTGCTAGAGACGACCTTTAGTTGGCGGCGGGGCAAGCTGGCTGTACCATGGTGAGGGATGGTAGTGAGCGAGGCCTGCTAGTCCGAGGTGGTGGTTAGGGTCCGCGGCCGACTGCTGGTACTGGTGAAGAGGAGTGGTCCACTGCCGCCCCTGGTTCTGATTCCAGATACCAGGCTGAGGAAGGAGTGGGCGAGGTTGTGGCAAGGACTGAAATGAAGTGAGGGGGTGGGCGGGCTGAGGCGCTGCAGGTGGGAAGGGTGTGGCTGTGTATCTTTCCACCGTAAGAAGCCGCTGTAGGAGACGCTCCTGACGTAAATCGTCAGTTCTGGCGTGGCAAGTAGCAGAAGTGTGTCCTTTCCGTGAGCAGTACTCACACACTTTTGCCTTGGCTCGCTTTTGTGTCTGCTTGGTGGCCTGGTGAGTCCTCAGTCCTTCGCTGGACACCCTCCTCGCGTCCTGCTGCACTTCCCTCTTAGATTTCTTTTTTCTCCAATCTCCTGAAGTGGTCTGAGGAGAGGTTCGTGGGCGAACAGAGGCACCGCGATCTACTCCGTTCGCTGTGTTTATGGAGGAAGAGTCCCTGCTGCTCTGTGTGGCGGTAGACGTGGTAGTGAGTACCGAGCAGTCACTCTGTGTGGCAGAAGGAGTGACAGTGGACGCTGGGGAGGTGTCACAGTCGCTCTGTGTGGCGGTGGAAGCAGTGGAGGTAGGCGGAGCGGTCGTTGTTTCCCGGGCAGGCGAAGGAAGGTGGAAGTGGAGAAAACAGCTGCGTACCGGATCTGTTGCGGTTTATCCGAGCTCCACCACGTCCTCCACCTCTCAGAGTCCTGACAAACCACCTCCCAGTGTTCGTCAATTGACTCTGCGTGGGCGCTGACTGCCTGAGAGCGTGTGGCTACTTGCGTCTGGCGCTGTTTTGACGCTATCAGCCTGTCTGCTACTCTGAGAGCCGCAGCAAACACGTCTCTGTGCTGTATGATCAAGTCTCGGTCGTCCTGGAGGGACTTAATCACACAGTTTTGTTGAGAGGCTTCCTCAGTGAGCTTCTCAACTAGTGAAACTAGCTCTCCTCTCTCAAGCCCTCCCACTGACTCTCCCACTATCGTCCGGTAGTGGCGTGGGGTGTGTCAGTCTCCTCGCTGATGTAGATGACGGGGTCCGGGATGTTTGCTTGAGTCGTAGCTGTTCCGTGTAGCTACACTTGAAGACTGGCGTATCCCCAAGGCAGCTGTTGTGACAAAGGTTACGGCAGGTTTCCTCGTCACAGCTCACGTGTTGAGTCTTAAGTGTTGCTTTGCCACAAACGCAACACCAATTCTGTGGCTGGTAGCCAGGCAAGTCTCGCCTGGCTATGGGGCGATGGGCGGGGCTAGACATTGAGGGAGAGGATAAGTGATTCCTGGGGAATTGTGGAGCCAGGTGTGGGAGCGACAACGAGTGTTGGCTCTAAACGACACGCGACACTAACACACTCGTGAACACAGACACTAAACACTGGCACAGAACACAAAGCACTTCCCCACAGGCGCACAAAAAACACACGACACTAACTACCTCTCCCACAAGTCAA
Source organism: Portunus trituberculatus (assembly GCF_017591435.1). Taxonomy (NCBI): domain Eukaryota; kingdom Metazoa; phylum Arthropoda; class Malacostraca; order Decapoda; family Portunidae; genus Portunus; species Portunus trituberculatus. The sequence continues at coordinate 33,182 of NC_059297.1, read as the reverse complement.
GCCAAACCAGCCACGGAGAGAGAGATACAGGTTGTTTAAAAACTACCTTGGAGAGATTTGGCAACTGTGTGCTGCCTTAGGCCTCGCGTCAGGTCAGGCCCGGGTCTCGGTCACTGCACGGTTACAAGCACTCTTTTCAAGTGATTTTTCAACACTATTGCAAGGCTTAGCACACCTTACTTTTTTACATGGACACCAGGACACTTAGCACTTCAAGCACTGAAATTTTCACAACACTGCACTTTGTTAAACCACTGTAACACCACGAAAAACACGGAGCGCTCTCTCTCTCTCTCTCTCTCTCTCTCTCTCTCTCTCTCTCTCTCTCTCTCTCTCTCTCTCTCTCTCTCTCTCTCTCTCTCTCTCTCTCTCTCTCTCTCTCTCTCTCTCTCTTTTTTTTTTTTTTTTATTTAAACAAAACTTTATACAAAGGAACATGTACCCAAAGGCGCACTGTCGTGTGCTACCTATTCTAAGGGTACTACAATCTATTTCTCTACAATATTTACAAGACTTAAAAATAGATAATATACAAGATGGTCAGCATGTAAATGGAGCACTATTCGTTTCACTTCACTAGCACTATTCACGCACTGCACTACACTGAGTGTCACGTCACAAAGAGTGTCAGAGGAGTTGGCAGTGTCTGTCTCCACTTATGTGCCATCAGTTTGACACTGTGTGTGTTCATCTCCTGGACGTGAGGCACCGCGGCCGTGAACAAGTTCCACATCCTGGAGACGCGTCCTGCGAAGGTGCGTTGATGCTGACACCCGTGGGATCGCGGCACCTCTACGGCGTCACCACCATTGAGCACCGTTCTCGTGCTCCGTGCGGTGACTCTTAGAGGATGACGCAGCCCTGCCAGATGTGGCACTCTTTGCACCTGTGCCTTATGGAACACTACGATCGCCGCCACGTCTCTGCGGTGTTCCAGTGAATCAAGGGACGCTCAGGCTCTGGGTGAGGTGGTAGTGCAGCATCTACTAGCCGTATGGCGCGGCGTTGGATGCTGTCCAGTCTCCTTCTGTGTGTGGCGGCACAGGACATCCAGGAGAGAGCTGCGTATTCAAGGTGGGGCCGCACCTGTGCCTTGTACAGCAGCAGTCTCCCTTCCTGTCGAGGAAACTGGCGATCCTTCTGAGAGCGGAGATCCTGTGAGAGGCTTTCTTGGCAATGGTTTTGACATGCCTGTCAAACCTCAGCCCTCGATCCACCTCCACTCCAAGTATCTTGACGTCATCTTGAGTGGGAGAGCAGCAGCGCCAAAGACAACTTTCCTGCCATTGCTGCCATGGCTCTCTCTCTCTCTCTCTCTCTCTCTCTCTCTCTCTCTCTCTCTCTCTCTCTCTCTCTCTCTCTCTCTCTCTCTCTCTCTCTCTCTCTCTCTCTCTCTCTCTCTCTCTCTCTCTCTCTCTCTCTCTCTCTCTCTCTCTCTCTCTCTCTCAGGGTTGTCAGACGTCTTGAGGTGAAGTCTTTTAAAATTCTATGTCTGTCTGGCTGCATCACAACGTTCTTTACTTTGTTGTGTGTGTTGTCGTCGCTGTCCATCACGTGAAAAATCCTTAACATTCGCCTTCATATGTATCATTTGTGTTTTAGTTAGATAATGAGAGTTTTTCGTATGATTTTGATTCAATAACTAAGATTTTTAGAGGCAATGATTTGTTTGACGTACTGTATTAGCCCTTTCAGTACCATGATACGTTTCTATAATTCACACAGCTTTCTATTTGGTAATTTTATTTAGCTTCAGAAACTTGTGTGGGGATTGAAATAGTGAAGGCTGGCCATTAATCTTCTGACCTCCATAAACCCTTCCTATTGTCAATAAAATGTCCTAATCGTACACAACTCTCAAGATAATAATGCGTCCCAGTATTGAAAAGGTTAATATTTTCTGCTGCAATAGTTAACTTTTGTATTGCGTGCGTATGCAGAAGAATTCCATGATTTGATTTGTTTATTCCTGCTGCGTGTAACTATATACAGCTTGTTTATATTTCTCCTCCACCACTGTCATCGTTTTCCAAGGAATGAGTGATGAGCTGCTGCAATATTGAACCGAATGTCATCATGTGTTGTCGAGAATTCCTGGTTGTTTTTTTGAGCAAGGGAGTTATCTATTATTACTACGGACTCCTGGAGCAACAAGTGGTGACAGGCGTCCTTAGCGTGGAGAGAAGCCCAGTGTGAGCCTCGTGTTCTGTGGCTTTAATGTGCAAAGGTGTAGGAGAAAAGGGTAACTGAGGTGAAAGGAAAGGTACAAAAGTGGACAGGGGAGACACTTGAAAGGTAAAAATGGGACCACATGAACGGGAGAACAGGAAAGATGTGGCAATAAGGGAAGGAACATGATGGTATGACGAAATGGTAAAACGAAAGGTAACAAAGGAAACAGAGGAAGTGAAAATGGATAAAGGAAAGACAGTAAGGAAAGGGGGAAGGCAGGAAGAGAAAAGGAACGAAAATAACGAGAAACAAAAGGGGAGGCAACAAAAATAAAATATAAATAAGAATAGAGGACAAAGAGAAACTTGAAACAGCAAGAAGAGAGAAAATTCCCGATAGCAAAAAATAATGTTTGAGAGAGAGAGAGAGAGAGAGAGAGAGAGAGAGAGAGAGAGAGAGAGAGAGAGAGAGAATAAGAAAAATATAAAAAGGAGACAGAAGAGAGGAAAAGAAACAAAGGGAGAGGAAATGAAAGGGAGTTATGGCAGTAGAGGTAGTACGAGAAACGAATCATGTTGTGTTACTGTGTTGAATCTTTTCATAAGGACGGCGTATGTCTGAAAAAACGTGGGAAGTGGTGTGTGTGTGTGTGTGTGTGTGTGTGTGTGTGTGTGTGTGTGTGTGTGTGTGTGTGTGTGTGTGTTTGCCCTGGCGTGGGGTGGTTGGCCTTTCCATGGGTTGTTGGGCTGTCCGTAAGGAAATCACTTTGAAGTTTGTTCTTGAAATTACTACATGTTATAGGACTTTGTGAAGAGAAGACCGTATTTATCTACTGGTTTGTTTGTTTGTTTGTTTTGTTGTGGTGATTTATTTTCGTTTGCTATTCACTTTATTTCTATTTATTTTCCGTTTTCTGTTTTTGTATTTAGTAAATGTTTTTTTTTTTTTCATTGATATATTTGTTTGGATTTTGGCTTGATGTTTCTTTACCTATCGCGTTTGATTTATTCATGAAAAAAAAAATGTTTATTTATTTGTATGTATATTTATTCACAAGTTTATTTAGTGAGAGAGAGAGAGAGAGAGAGAGAGAGAGAGAGAGAGAGAGAGAGAGAGAGAGAGAGAGAGTGTGTGTGTGTGTGTGTGTGTGTATACGCGCTCTCATTTCAAACATTTTTTCTTCTCGTGTGGTGAGTGTAGACCTTAATAATGTAGTGACAGTAAGTACCCTTAGTGGATTAATGTTCCTTCACTATTTAACGCAGTGCTGAGTAAGTCCTTGGGCGTTCTGGTAATGAGCTTCGAGAGGGTATCTGTGTTGACAAGAGTGTGAAGGTGATGGCAGAGTTCAGTTCCTCCTTTCATTGTTTACGCCATGCACTGACACAAAGGTCCGTATTCAGAAACGCTTTGTTCTCTCACCATGACTATTTTCCAAGGCCACGGAGATGATTAGCAGGATTTTCAAGTGTTTTTCCAGTTAGTAATGTAGAAACCTTGTTACTTTTCTCCTATAATCGTAAAAAAAAAAACTTAGAAACTCGTGTAAATACAAATAAAGGCTTTTGAAATAGTGGAAGTGAAGCACAAAATTGTTTGAGAAAACGAGCCATAAAACAGTGAGAAGGTAATATATTTTCTCTCTCCCTGAAGATATCCCGTTGTGAAATCTGCCTTCTGACAAACATCTGTATCGAAAGATAATTCGACTCGTTTCTTGCTTTGTTTTTTTTTATGCAAGAAGGGAAAACTGGTAGAGGGTAACACAAACGGTTAAACAAAAAGGCCCACTGAAAGAAAAAAATGTTGCTTGCTTTCCGGGAACAGTCAGAGACGCTGCAATCGAGCCAAAGTGAGTGTGGAACGATGTGTTGAAATTTGAATATTTTGAGTCTGTTCTTGTCTTTCTTGTCTTGAGAATGGACGTCAGTTGAGTTCACCGTCATTGATTCTCGGTTCATGATATCATTTTATTAACTTAACATTCTTTTACCGGATCTGACAACTGGTAGATTCTTGGCAGGTCAGAGCACTTCAAATTAAAGGAAAGCATTGGACACTGGAAATGTGATTACCTCTGACCATGACCACCTGGATAGATAACTTACTAACCTATCGCCGGCAGCAAAAATAAAGATAAACAGTCATAAAAAATTTACTACAACTACATCATAAATACAGCTTTTCCAATAACTAATAAAACACGCGCCTACTTTACTATACTTGCCCTCACCTAAAGATGATGTTACTAACTGGTTGACAGACTGATATCTTATACCGTACCATGACGCGTTTCCATATTCATTATGCTTATATTGTTTGGTGATCTTATACAGCTTCAGAAACTTATATGGGGGAGTAAAATAGTAAAGACTGTGCCCATTAATCTTCTGACCTCCATAGACCCTTCCTAATATCAATGTAATGATCTAATCGTACACAAATCTCAAGGTAAAAATGTGTCCTAGTATTGAAGGGATTAACAGCGAGGTCATATGGGCTAGACAGTGAGGGTGGATCAGATCAGTTGTATCGAGCAGGCGAAATTCCCTTGAGAAAAAAAAATATTCCAGGGCAGGGTGATGACGATGGAGGCGGAGCGTCCCTGTGCTTAAGATTGCAGTTTGTTGTTCCTGGAGATGCAAGGTTAAATTATGTGCCATTAGCTTTGAACATTAAGGTAAATAATGCGGCAATAACGGCAGTGTTAGGAGGAGTCTCTGCTGCTCCACCTGCTACTACTGTTACTGCTACTACTACTACTACTACTACTACTACTACTACTACTACTTATACTACTAGTACTACTTCTGCTACTACTTCTACTACTACTACTACTACTACTACTACTACTACTACTACTACTACTACAGTGTACATTGCACGTTCTTCCTGCACTACACTACCTACTTTAGTTTATTAAAGAATGCATGACGTGAATTTGATTATTTTATTGTAGGGACGCGCACACACACACACACACACACACACACACACACACACACACACTCACTCTCTCTCTCTCTCTCTCTCTCTCTCTCTCTCTCTCTCTCTCTCTCTCTCTCTCTCTCTCTCTCTCTCTCTCTCTCTCTCTCTCTCTCTCTCTCTCTCGTTCCTGCCTGTTCCCCAATCTCAAGACACTAACCATATTATTGGCTCGAGTGACATAAGCCAGATTATCCTGTAGCTAGGATGTAAAAGGCTCTCGTGTGGTTAATAAGTCTGCATTAAAGAGGAGTGTCTACCAGGTCCTCAGTGGTGCGCCTGGGATGAAGTGTCTCCAGAAAATAATGGAAAGGAAAACGCCATCCATATATTGTGCCGGTGTTAAGTAAAGAAGCATAAATTTGCCTTCGTACCGAATTTATTGAATGAAAACTTGAGAGAGAGAGAGAGAGAGAGAGAGAGAGAGAGAGAGAGAGAGAGAGAGAGAGACAGAGACTAGAGATAGAAATAAAATGAATATGAAAAAGAATTCAGTACAGATGAAGGCGAACAATTATAAATGTTAGGAACACAATTAACATGGACGAGGACTTGAATCTTTCCATAGGAAGGAACATCTCGGGAGGAAAGTG
>NC_059297.1:14137-26932 GCF_017591435.1 Portunus trituberculatus | reverse complement strand
TAGTATTATGTATAGATATATGTATAGATATGTATAGCTATATGTATAGATATGTATAGATATGTATAGCTATATGTATAGATATGTATAGATATGTATAGCTATATGTATAGATATGTATAGATATGTATAGATATGTATAGCTATATGTATAGATATGTATAGCTATATGTATAGATATGTATAGCTATATGTATAGATATGTATAGCTATATGTATAGATATGTATAGCTATATGTATAGATATGTATAGATATATGCATAGATGTATAGATATGTGCATAGATGTATAGATATGTGCATAGATGTATAGATATGTGTATAGATGTGTATAGATGTATAGATATTTGTATAGATGTATAGATATGTGCATAGATGTACAGATATGTGTATAGATGTATAGATATGTGTATAGATGTATAGATATGTGTATATATGTATAGATGTGTATATATGTATAGATGTGTATATATGTATAGATATGTGTATAGATGTATAGGTATGTGTAGATGTATAGATATGTATATATGTATACTATGCATGCGTGCGTGATATCTCAACTAATGCTGGCAAGCCAGAGAGACAGTAAACCATTGAGCAGAGACCACTACTAACTCTTTTCTAAGTGTTACCATATTTTCACCTGAAAACTTATGATTGCACATTTTTTAGTTGTATATGGGAAAAGTAAATTTTTATCTATTTTAGGGGAAAAATGAATGTGCGTCATGTAAACAAAAGCACATGGCTGAACACATGCCGTTCAAGTGAGATTTAGATTAAAATTTCAGTTTTGCTGTAAATCTTTGTTGATGGGCTTTAGACAGATGGCCCAATTGTTATATTAATCTATAACCTAAGTTTACCATCAACATGATGAATAGGGTTACATGATTCTAGAAAGTGTGAATCTTACTGAAGAAATTTCTGGATAGGTTTGTATTCTGAGGTGTGCCTGAATCTTGTAGAAAACAGAGGGCCGTGTGGAGAGGATTTTGCTTGTGAGGATGGAACATGCTTGCCTATCAACAAGTTCTGTGATGAATACAACGATTGTCCTGATGGGTCTGATGAACATAAGTCTTGTGGTGAGTAGACAAAGTTTAAATTGTAAAAACTTTTGTGATCATGGCTCAACTTCCCACATAGGACAGGCAAAGAATTTGAGGATAAATTCGCCTTATTAAGTATTTTAAGATTTTTTTTCTTTTTCTAACAGAGAACATCTGCCATGCAAAAAGGTGTGAGCAAAAATGTTTGGCTACCCCTCGTAAGGCTTTTTGCTCCTGTTTAAAGGGCTACCATCTTGCACCAGATGGCCGCACCTGTCTGGTATGTGCAGCTTGAAGTTTCATTGTTTATATAAACACTTGGAATATAATTCTTGTATAGACTTGGTAGTGCAACATTGCCAGCTCATATTCATGATCAGAATTAGGTATAGACTTGTTAGTGCAAAATTGCCAGCTCATATCCTTGATAAAAATTAGGTAGTCTCCCAATAAAAGATCAATTTAGGTTGATGGTTATGTTTAAGCAAAGCATTGGGTTGGGTGTATCTTTATCTTCTGGCTCTGTAAACTCTGTACAGAAGTAGTACTGTACGGCACTCTTTCATATACAGTAAAACCTTGAGTTAAGAGCACCCTGACTTAAGAGAAATCAGAGGTAAAAGCTATGGCTTGGTGGATTTTTTTTCTTTTTCCATTGCAAGCTAAAATCAGTTACGAGCTAGCTTACCATCTCTTCCTACCTTTAATCGCTCAGTATCTTTTATTGCTATTTTTATGGAAACTGCTCTACTGATCTTGCTAACTTCATGCCTCCCCTCCTCCTGTGGCCTAGCTGCACAACGCCCTCTAATACAAGAATTAACCAGTTTTGTTATTCATACCTTTTGCTGGTAAATGTTTATTTTTTAGATGGATTGTAGGACAAATTTTCCAAAATGTAGGGAGATGAAAGTTTCTTAAATTCATGGAGACAAAAGTGACAAGGCTTTCTCGAACTATAAACTTGTAGTGACTTGAGCTTAGGCTAATAGGAAACCTGCTGCAAATAGAATGGGTTTAGTTAAAAAAGGAATACAAGTATGCAGTAGTATATGAATTTGGTTATACTTTTATAATGATGTAACTGACATGCCATTGGTTGACAGGATGACAAAGAATGCAAGGATGAGAATCGATGTTCACAAATGTGCGAAGAACAACGTGGGAGCTACACCTGCACATGTCTCCCAGGATACCAGCGTACTACCATTAGTTCGTGTAAGCGTAAAGGTAAGGTGATTAGAGCCAAGATGATTTGGAGAGTCCAGTGTATCTTTTCTAAGCTTAAGATTAGAGGCTACTAATTTCATCCTGTAAATCTAAATTTGTGATACTCTTTAAGAAAAGAATTTGAAATATGAACTGACTACATTGTGATTGCAGTTCTGTTGAGGGTCTTCAGTTATTCTTTGGTTTATTACCACTATTTCTGTATTTTGTTTCCTATAAGGTACTGAAAACCATGCATAAATGTCCCAAACAAACTATTCAGTTAGAGTAATATTTGAGGGTCTTCAATTATTCTTTAATTTATTATAACTTTCTGCATTTTGTCTCCTGTATGGTACTGAAATCTGTGTAAATGTCCTGAACAGACTATTCATTTGGGGTAATCCTACCTCATGTTTAGCAAAACTAGACAATGCTACTTTCATGTATGACTTGTATTCTAATAGATTGAGCTTTTAAAGTTTTTGAAATTAAGACTGATAGATATAGCAGATATTAACACATAATTTGGCCATTGTTTTTGCCTACAGATGGGGAGGATTGGCTGGTGGTGAGGTGGGAAAAGGGTATTTTTAACATTACCCAAAAGTACCATCATGACACCTTGTCGGTTGTGCCAGAGCTTGCTGATGCAGTGTCATTTACTGTGGATCCAGTCACGGGCAACATCCTTTACTCAGACAGTTAGTGAAACTTGTGTACCAAGGCGTACTGTTCTTTGAATTATTTTTCTTGTGGCATAGTCTTGGCTTGTAATGTTTGATAGCTTTTTCAGTCATATATTTGCTACTACATCTGATCATATGCAGTACAAATGTCTGTATTACAGTAGTGTTGGTGTGTCTGTCTTTTGTATTTACTATGGTGTGATGTACAGAAGACCTTGAGCTTGTACTGTCCTGTTTCCATTCATCCAGTACATACCACCTCTTCTTTCTGTTCATTCCATGTCTTGTTCTTCTATGAGGAAAGCTAAACTTCTTTATATCCATTCTGAAGATGTTTATTTTTAGTGTTCTTCCATATTTAAAATCCTTATTCTTTTCATAGACTTCTTGTTCATTTTGTTTCTATACTTCAGTAAGGGGACTTTTTAAGAATTCCACTCAACACTGGATCCATATGCTGTATAAAAATGGGTTTATATGGAACAATTTTTCCACCTGCCTGGTTTGACCCACCTGAAATGATTGATAGGTTTAAGCTGAAAGCATTTAAATGGTTGAGAGCGTTCACTGGTCTGCTGTACCAAAATGCAAACAAATTTGGAGTCCTCCTTTAACAAGCCATTTTTTATAGCTGCAATTTTCTTCGTTTGAAGAAAAAACAAAATGAGAAATGGTGTGGACTTGTACTTAGCTAGTGAGAAGGAATACAGGTATTGTTTATGATCCACTTTTATGAGAACTTCAGCAGATTGTTTGGTATACAGTGAGTCTTTGTTATCTCCATATATACCTCTTCTGTACTAACTCTTAAGAGGGATATTTCAAGTGCATCTGTTCAAATAATGTCCATGTGGTTGCTCTTGTTGCCTTATGGTAAAGTATATGTAGACTGTGCCGCTGGCTCCTCAGTGACGATGTAAGCAAACCAATTCATGTGTTTTATTTTGTTTTTTTATTTACTTTTACAAAGGTAATAGTATTGGGTTAGATCACTAACTTAAGGTAAATCAACATAAACTAATAATAATGATAATGCTTACTATAATAATAGTAATTATCCTAAAACCTAGGGAGTTGTATTGATGCGTGTCAGGGTATAAGGGAGTTGGTGGGGTGGTCTCAACTTCTTGACTATTCTTCTGTGTCCATTGGTTTGCTAGGCTCCTGTTTCCATGTTCAGTGCTTAATCAGACTCTGTAGTACATAATATTTGTTTACTTGCCAGAAGAGAGAAATATTGTTGCTATGATTTCAAAGTCTCCTGAAGGCAAGATGGAAGAGACCATTCTCTGGAAGAAAAATGACCCTGGCCCGATGTGTCTTGACCCATGGCGAAGAAATTTGTATGTGGTGGAAACATTCAAGATAAACAATGAAATGCAAGATAAAAGAAACATTGAGGGCAGTTGGAATGAAAAAAATAGTGAAGATATAGGCCTATGGTCGACTATGATGGTATGTGCTAATGTAGTGTCACTAAAAGGTTTACTTAGTTGTGGATAAAAAGCATCATATTTAGTGATAAAAAGCATCAGATTTAGAATTGGGGATGATGACTGGAGTCGGTTTACTGAAATTAGAATCATGAATGAGAATGAAAGCATATGATCATGCCATGCTGAAAGGCTTACATCATTGACATTTGCATGTAACAACATAGAACAACATATTGATGGATGTTTTTTTTCATTGGTGAAATTTGGCATATGGCTTAGTTTAATTTTCATGAAGGTTGCAAAATTTATTTGTAGCCATATTTATAGCATCAGTTATATAAGTGAAATCTATATAAAAGGTAGTTTTTAATATTTGGAAATTGATGCTAATCATGCCAAAAATTGCTAAGCATATCAGTAATCAATTAAAAGCATTTGAATGCCTATCACTATCATTTGTTGTTAATTTGCTTTGTGGATCAAGATAGTAGAGTACATAAAAGGCTTTCATTTAGTCCATGCATCCTTATGCATGCATGTCTTTATGTATCATGTTCAGTCATATCCACTTTGATTCATATATGGAAGAATTTCACTAAACCACTATTTTTTGTCACCATTGATCAGGCATGTAATCTGGATAATAAGAATTGTGGGATCATCTATGGAAGCAATAACTCTGTGGTACATTCTGTGTCGGTGGCGTTGAGGGAAGGACGGCTTCTCTTTTGTACCAAATTCTGGGATTTGGAACGAGGACTCCTTATGACATCATTTCTGGATGGTACAGAAATGCGTGTGATTAGAAGGAAGGTGAGCGTGCAAGAATGCTGGTATCATTTCTATGTAGATGTTTTAGAAAATTTGAATGTGCATTTGATACATTCCTTGCACTTGCCAGATGGACAGAATAGGGTTTTGTGCAGAATGTTGTCTGTAAGATTGGGATGATAATCAACAAAGTTCACTAACTTAAATTAGAAACTGCTGCTTTTCAAGAAAAAGTTGTACTGCTAAATATATTTTGAATCAGGTTGAAGTGAAATTTAGATAAATTATGGCCATTGTAGTTGAAGTACTGATAGAACTTTGTCTGCTGCTACACCTTCAGTTTATGTTAATGAGTAGACTGGTGATTTTGTGCTCAGGATAGATTTGAGATGGGAGTGTTATGGCTGTGATTTATGATCAGGATATAGATTTGAGATGGAAGTATTGAAACTATAATGTATTGATGAATTAAATAATTTTTAGAAGGAAAATTCATATTATTAAACATGGGATATTTTTGGGAAGTGTTTAATAGATTGATGGAACCACAAGATCAGAGCTTCGTCAAATCTGAGCATTCTGTGGAGACACAGGATGATTCACTATTACAAAATTAGGAATGCTATGCTTGTATATACTGATGATTATGAAATGGAAATGCTATGCTTGTATCTCCTGTCACTTGTTAGTTAGAATACTGGCTCAGTTATTGTTTGCTGGTTAGAATAGCTCAAGAGTAGCATTTCTCAATAGCTCTGGATCGTATTGTATGTCTACATGCCCAGATGAACTGGTGCGGTAGTGTGGCAGTGGATGAAGCAAAGCGACGTGTGTATTGGACTGATTTGGTGCTGAACACTGTGGAATCTGTAACTTGGGAGGGTGAGAACCACCATCATGTTAACGGACACCAAAATGTGAGTGATGATCTTATGGTTTTGTTTTAAGCAAGATCTGAATTTTTATCCTTGTATCAGTAGACTTCCTTGCTATTGAGTGTCCCAAGATAAGATATCCACTTATTTAAATTCCACCAAAATTTCTTTGGGTTGAAGGAAGTTAGTCTTGGCCCTAGGGCATCTAGAGGGAGGGCACTAGATTTTACTTGCACATGCCTAGAACTCCCTCTGTTGCTCTTTAAAAGATATCTACTGCCTGTAACGTACGTCAGCAGGTCAGACTAGATGCAGGCAAAGGTTTCGTAGAGGCTGTTGAGTCTGCATACTTTATTGGAACAACTGCACTCTATTATTTGCAACTAGTCTTTCTTGCTTCAAAGATATCCTTGTATCTAATGGTCTTCTTGCAATTGTCTTCATCCCTTCAATCAAGTAATATACTTAGAACATGCTTCAGCTGCTATAATAAAATTTTTTGTTGCACATATCTTGCATTGCTGAGTTTTTCAGACTTAAATTTATTACATTTTTTTTATTTCCTTATTTACTTTTATCCACGCAATTAAGTCTCTAATATCAATGGTTTAATCATAGCTGTCTATTCTGGTTCATGTAAATGAAGGGAAGAGCTTCTGCAGTTCACTGGATAGACATGGAAGGTGAAGAACTTAAATGTGAAAAAATATGTGAATGTTATCAAAATTACTTCTGTTCACACCTTCCTAATAGTCATAGTAAATGTAACCTTAGTGTTTCAGTTCTTAATATTTTCAAGTCTACACTAAATATTGTTGCTCCCTTCTGAAGAGGGGGTTTTTCAGCACCTTAACATTATAGATAGAAGATAAAATCTAAATCTTTTTATTCTTTAATCAATGTTATATGTAACTGCAGGAAATGTGGCGTCCTGTCAGCTTGGCTTTGGTTGGACGTGATGTTGTGTTGGTCAATGCAGAGAACAAAACCCTAGTCATCTGCCCAAAAGTAACCTTTATTGGTGGTTGTTACAAAATTCACCTTCCTATTGTTCCTCGTGAACTGTTTGCTGTCCCAATGTCTCTTGTTCCAGGTATGTGGTGGTTTTTCATGCTTCTTTCAATCATAACTCTCTAATAATATGAAAGGGTATAGGAAATGACCATGGTAGCAAGTTTTCATGGGTATCTGACATATTTTCTCCATCACCCACGAAATCTTGACCTTATTTCATGTCCATTCTGATATATTCACATAAAATTAAGTAAAAATAACCATTTTAGGCTTGTACTGATAACTAAGATAAGTTTGGGTTAATTCAGCACTAGGAAAAACAGGCTTGAACATGATTTTGTACAGTGTTAAGTAGGTAAGGTGCCTCGTACAATGAATGGTCGTTATTAAGTGCAACATTCTTTACTAAATGATCTGAGATACAGCTTGGTATTTTGTTGCTCAAGCAACAAGTGTCAATGTAGCTTGTCAGTCAAATTACTTGAAGTTCACTTGGAGTTTTTTCATATATATTACCTTACTGATATGTTCCGTAGGAATATGTACTTTTCATGCATGGTAAAGACAATAATTTCATTAAATTATTATTTTTATTATTTCTATTAAATTATTTTAGCAAGATTCATCTTTATTCACTCCCATGTCTTGGTAGATCACTATAGCTTTAAATCTTTCAGAAGCATGGCACAACTAGCACTCATTAAAAGTCCTTTTCACTAGAAAGTTGTCTAGGCATTTTTGTCCATATTTCTCAATATATGATGAAAGTTTTCCATGCTTTAAGCATCTCCCTCATTGTATTGGAAAGTTATTGTATTGCAATTCAGCATACAGTAAGTGTAATACTGGATATCTTTATGGACTCATCAGCTAAGTTGTTTGAAAACTACAAGATTTATTGGATTTTAGGAAAACTGTAGACTCCAAGATCTAGTAGAAAAATCTAAGATCTAGTAGAAAAATCTAAGATCTAGTAGAAGAGTCTAAGGTCTAGTAGAAGAGTCCGAGGTCTAGTGGAAGAGTCCGAGATCTAGTGGAAGAGTCCGAGGTCTAGTGGAGGAGTCCGAGGTCTAGTGGAGGAGTCCGAGGTCTAGTGGAGGAGTCCGAGGTCTAGTGGAGGAGTCCGAGGTCTAGTGGAGGAGTCCGAGGTCTAGTGGAGGAGTCCGAGGTCTAGTGGAGGAGTCCGAGGTCTAGTGGAGGAGTCCGAGGTCTAGTGGAGGAGTCCGAGGTCTAGTGGAGGAGTCCGAGGTCTAGTGGAGGAGTCCGAGGTCTAGTGGAGGAGTCCGAGGTCTAGTGGAGGAGTCCGAGGTCTAGTGGAGGAGTCCGAGGTCTAGTGGAGGAGTCCGAGTCTAGTGGAGGAGTCCGAGGTCTAGTGGAGGAGTCCGAGGTCTAGTGGAGGAGTCCGAGGTCTAGTGGAGGAGTCCGAGGTCTAGTGGAGGAGTCCGAGGTCTAGTGGAGGCGTCCGAGGTCTAGTGGAGGCGTCCGAGGTCTAGTGGAGGCGTCCGAGGTCTAGTGGAGGCGTCCGAGGTCAGTGGAGGCGTCCGAGGTCTAGTGGAGGCGTCGAGGTCTGGAGGGCGTCCGAGGTCTAGTGGAGGCGTCCGAGGTCAGTGGAGGCGTCCGAGGTCTAGTGGGCGTCCGAGGTCTAGTGGAGGCGTCCGAGGTCTAGTGGAGGCGTCCGAGGTCTAGTGGAGGCGTCCGAGGTCTAGTATGAAGAATCGAAGCAGTGGGAACACTGACCAAAAAAGCAGAGGGAAACCAATTAGCTACAAGTCACAATATGCCCCTCCAACTGCTTACTTTGTTCAAGGGTCTTATCCACCCCTGTATGGAGTACTCTGCATGTTTGGGGGGGTTCCACTCACAAAGTTTTATTAGATAGGGTGGAATCAAAAGCTTTTCATCTCAACTCCCCTCCTTTGACTGTATGTCTCAGCCTCTTTTTCACCGCTGAAATGTTGCATTTCTTTTTGATCACAATTTTCATAACTGTTCTACTGATCTTGCTAACTGCATGCCTTCCTCCTCCTGTGGCCTCACTACACAAGGCTTTCTTCTTCCCCTCATCCATTTTCTGTCCAACCCTTTAATGCAAGAGTTAACCAGTACTCTCAATCATTCATACCTTTCACTGGTAAACTCGGGAACTCCCTACCTGCTTCTGTATTTCCACCTTTCTATGACTTGTCTAAGAGGGAGGTATCAAAACATTTGCTCCCACATTTTGCCTAATGCTTTTCTAGAGAACCAGCACTCAAGTGGGCCTTTTTTTTTCCCTTGGCTGGCCCTCTCTCCTGCATAAAGACAAAAAATGAAAACTACTCCAAAACTCACAACAAACACAAGTCGGAGATATAAGTTTGTAGTGGGGTTGTAGTAAAACTTTGAACATCTGTTGTGGTTGATTACTAAAACATATCAGGAAAGAAGAACGAAGGTATGGATTGTATTTACAAAGAAGAAAGTGGAAACTTGGGGAAGATCTCGGGAGATAGGCTGTAAGCATACATTAGGCAACTCTGAAATTTTGGGAGACATGTCAACAGATAGTATTCACTGGTGTCCTGATATTTGACATAAAATCATGGTTGTCTCTGTAATATTTTCCAGAATTAACTGAATAATTTAAATGGATGAAGTAAGGCCAGGTAGAGGAAAAAAATTTTTCATTCCATACCAGAGACATTTCTTGCTCTCTGCTTGATGTCAGTTAAAAAAGTTCATAGCATTTTGAATGGTTAGGTAACATGACCTAAAGTTCTCCTCCTATGGCTTTCTATGTATCTAACTAGACTACCAAACTTTGGGATCTCGTAATGCTTATATTTATGTGGTAGACAGGGTATGGAATCCTTGCACTTCTTCAGGCAAGTTGTGGTATAGTACAGCTAGGACTTGATGAGAGGACAGAGATAGTGGGTGCATGTCTCTTAATATCCCACAAGGTACCAAAATTGTGTATCCAAGGAATTCATCATGGTCTTTGGTGGACCTTGTGGTTTGTGATTGGCTCACATGATGCCCTCTGTTGGTGATTCCTCCCTTTCTCTCTCAACGGTTCTTTCTTGATAGCACTTGCAGGGGAGATTGAGCCTCACCTTCTGAGTACTGTCAGCACATGGTCACCTAGTTTCCATTTCTATTTGGATGTATTGCTGGTTTTTCTGGTTCCTGTATACAGAAGCTGCATGTGTCTGCCTTGTAAGAGTGTCAGAGCCATAGGAAAGTTCCTGAAGTTGGGATGTTGATATCTTTTTGCATAGTCTGGTAGCTTGAGTCACATCAGCACTACTTATAACATACCTCTACCTTTATCTCCTACTTCCTGTGCCTAACTAATATCCTCCTTTATCTGCCTTTAATACAACATCTCTGCTGTTATTTCCTACTACTTCCTGTGCTTAATGTCTTCCTTTTTTTTTTTTTTTTTTTTGTCTGCCTTTGGCTTTATCATTGTGAGATATCCTTTTAGTGTTTCATTGCCACTTCATGTGTTGCGATCATTGCACATTGTTGAAACAGTCAAGGAATTGAGTGAGGTACAGGTGAGAATAATGTAGTCTCACCCTCGGTATAAAAAAAACTGGAATGTAACATAGATCTTGAATTTAAAGAGATACACATTAGAATGTAAATATGATTTCCACTGTGGGGGCTTTGCAGAGGTGCAAACAAATTTGTACAAGAAAAATAGATTATCATTTCTGCAACTTTGGAGTGCATTATATTTGTGGCTATTATGATTTCAATGTTGCCATGAATGTATATACTTTCCCATACTAAGAAAATAGGTGATGGTTGTAATCAAATATGAATAACATTCCAAGTTGGGATTAGTTTGTCTCAGTGAAATCTAGCACAGGAAATTTAAAGCCTAAAGTAAGGATGGCCCATGACAATTTATTGGGGGAAATCTGCAGCACAGAGCAGGGTAACGTAACACTGTTGGGGAATCTAGTAGGCATACCACTATTGCTGCTATGATTTGAGTCAGTGAAAAGTGCAGGCCATAGCTGCCACTAAAGTGGTGATGAAGAAATTCAAGGAGGAGGAGGTACTGCAGCAGCTGGTGCTACTACTGCCACTACCATCGCCATCATCTACATTGATATTGGGACAATTCATCTATTGTATGAGTAGATAGTAGTTTAACTAGTAGCTTAACCTAGATTTTTTAGGATCGTTTCTGTGCTGTACCAGTTTATATCTTATCCTTTTGAATTTTGTGAACTTATGTCCTGTATTAGTGGCAACATGATTGTACATGCAGTAACAAAACAGTTACAAAATGAGGAGGATTGATGATACAAAAAAGGGTGGAGTAAGGATGGATTTATTATCCCATTGCCCACATTCTTCATTTAGTCATACCCTTTGTAACAAAGTCTGTTGACTCGATTGTATACGATAGGTGTTGAATTTATTAATGTCTTCCTTTTTGTTTCTTCAATATCAGAGAATGACCAATGCCTGAATGTGAACTGCTCTCAGATTTGTGCTTCAGGTGGGAGCTGCAATATCTGTCAGGTGAACCACCAAAAATCTAGTTCGGATCCTACAAAATGTACAAAGGTAAGGTTGTACAGGAAATCTTTGAAGGGGAAAGTGGGAACAAGTATTTACTAAAATGTAGAGAGATTGAGGTCTTTTGAAACCCCTTTTCCTTGTTTCATTTGTTTCATTGTGACACAAAGTATTATCTGCATCATAAGTAGATCAGATCGTACATCTTCAATGATTTTTTTTTTTTTAAGGCCTATAGCGCCTGTAGGCACACTTGAAGAGTGTATGGAAAGCGCTGTTCAGCTTCCGCCCATTAGTGGTGCAGGCAATTTTATTTATGGTGGTACCCATATTAGGGCCCATATCACCACCCAAGCTCATTTTGGGTGTAACCACCTAAAACCTGGGTATCATGATGACATGTAGGTAACTTTAAACCACTCGACAAATGGCAAAGTGTTTAAGGCTGTACGTGGTGGGATTCGAACCTAAGCGTGGACATCTGCCCGATCCCACGCTCACCACCTTATCCACTATGCCACCGCCTCCCTCAGCAAAAGTTAATTAATTCTGCCCTTCTGGTTTCTATTTTGGATCATGCATGATTGATAAGCCTGTGCCATGAACTTATAACCTCATGAACAGAAACACCACAGTCCAACTTCAATAACCTACAATATTAATACATCAAATTGATACTGGATATCAAGATAATGCAACATTGTAGCAAATGACAATAATGTGAAACATGTATTTACCAAATTTTGTATCTCCATCACAGTTGAACTCGTGTGACAATAATAACTGTGAAGGAGGAAGTGAATGTGAAGCTCACACAAGTGACAAATATGTATGCAGGTGAGCCAAATCTATAGTGATTTGGTGTATACGAAATGCTGTAAAAATCTGGGACTAGTTACTCAGTTTCTATTTATAGATTTTAGTGACTGATGTAGAATAACAAATTCTTTAGACATGGACCTACATTGACAGCATGGTTTGTAAAATGTGTATGATTAGTGGACTGGCATTGTTTCAGATGTCCTGAAGGAAAGTATGGTTTAAGGTGTGAGTTCACTTCATCCAGCACCCAAAGCTCTGCATCAGTAAATGCTGCTGTGGTGTGGGTAATAATGGTACTATTGATACTGTTAATTTTGGCACTGGTGTACTTCTACTTGTGGAAGCGACATCGATTCACCATCTGGAAGAGAAGAAGCCATGGGTGAGTTAAGATATTGGGGTCTTT
>NC_059297.1:0-13637 GCF_017591435.1 Portunus trituberculatus | reverse complement strand
CTGAGGAAGCTGGGGCTGACCACATTAGAAGAGAGAAGAACAAGAGGAGGCATGATACCTATGTATAAATTGGTGAACAAGATTGACATACTGGATAGAGAGTTGATAAAGGTGACCACAAGTAATCATCTCTGAGGACATGGAAAAAAGCTAATAAAGGACATCTGTCTAAATGACGTGAGAAAATACAGTTTCCCGCATCGTAGTACTGATAAGTGGAATAAACTGAGCGGTGATGTCGTTGACGCGGTGTGTGTCAATCAGATGAAAGAGAGATATGACAGGAATGGACAAGGAGACAGGTCACAGAGAGCTTAGCTCGGGCCCTGTAATACACAAATAGGTAAATACAAATAGGTAAATACACTACTACTACTTCCACTAGCTTGCCTTCCGCACTTGCCTTGCTGAACAAAACACATTGATTGTTACCATGGGGAAGCTGGAGGTACACTCTCTCTCTCTCTCTCTCTCTCTCTCTCTCTTCTCTCTCTCTCTCTCTCTTTGCTGATTATCCTTATTTAGTTGTGTGGAGTGGAACAGAGAGGAAGGAAATAATCAAACAGCTGTGTTAGATTGAATACTTACTTGATAAAAAGAAACTTGTGCACCAAATCACTTTTATTGCAGCTACAGAGACGAGAGAGGGAGAGGACACTTGAAGAAGGCCGAGGGAGGTGAAATGAGGTCGTCTGAGAGGTTTGTGGGTCAGTGTGGGTTACGGTAGTGTCCCAGGGGCAAGGGCAAGGCCTTACCTGACCTCCACACCAAGACACCAAAACACGTGCTGTTGGCCAGTGACGGTGAGGGAGGGAAAGGTGAGGTCATGTGTGGTCGGATCAGGTCACTTCAGTTATGTTCAACCTCTTCAGTACCTGGATGTGTTTTGATATTTATTTTGGTGACTATT
The DNA here is from genome assembly GCF_017591435.1 of Portunus trituberculatus. Taxonomy (NCBI): domain Eukaryota; kingdom Metazoa; phylum Arthropoda; class Malacostraca; order Decapoda; family Portunidae; genus Portunus; species Portunus trituberculatus. The sequence goes on along the minus strand of NC_059297.1, from coordinate 12,727 downwards.
TGGTGATTTTCTACAGCTTCAGAAACTCATGTGGGAGATTGAAATAGTGAAGACTGTGACCATTAATTTTGTGACTTGCATAGACCCTTCCTGATGTCAATAAAATGGTCTAATGGTACACAGACCTTAAGGTAAAAATATGTCCCAGTACTGAAGGGTTAAAATAGTGAAGATTGTGGCCATTAGTCTTTTGATCTGCATAGACCCATGCTAATGTCAATAAAATGGTCTAATGGTACACAAATCTCGAGGTAAAAATGCATCCCTGTACCGAAAGGGATAAGTCAGTATGTTGTGTGATTTTCTGTACGATTAGAGCCTGTGTTCTTAAGCCAGTGTGTTGTGTTGTACAGGGTGGATGACTCTTCTGCTTAGAGAGAATACTGGAGGCCTGGAGGGAAGCATGGAGGAGGTCAACACACTCAGAATCAGAACCAAAGGACCAAGAATATATCATTACTAACATGTGAGTGTGTGGGACAGTGTGGCAGTGTGTGTGTGTGTGTGTGTGTGTGTGTGTGTGTGTGTGTGTGTGTGTAATTCACTGTTTGATCTGCTGCAGTCCCTGACGAGACAGCCAGACTTTACCCTACGGAACGAGCTCAGAGCTCATTGTTTCCGATCTTCGGATAGGCCTGAGACCAGGCACACACCACACACCGGGACAACAAGGTCACAACTCCTCGATTTACATCCCGTACCTACTCACTGCTAGGTGAACAGGGGCTACACGTGAAAGGAGACACACCCAAATATCTCCACCCGGCCGGGGAATTGAACCCCGGTCCTCTGGCTTGTGAAGTCAGCGCTCTAACCACTGAGCTACCAGGCCGTGTGTGTATTTACCTAGTTGTATTTACCTAGTTGTAGTTTTACAGGGCCTGGGCTTTATGCTCGTGTGGCCCCATCTCCATATCTACACTTATCCAATCTTACTTTAAAAGTGTGCACACTCTTTGCAGACACTACTTCTTCATCTAAACTGTTCCACGTCTCAATACATCTCTGCGGAAACTATATTTTTAATATCTCTCAGACATCTTCCTTTCTCAGCTTTTACTATGCGATCTTGTGCTTGGATGTCATATTCTTCTCTCAAGATCAGTTTCTCATTATCCACTTGGTCCATTCCGTTGATCAATTTATAGACTTGTATCAGGTCTCCTCTCTCCTTCTTTGTTCCAAGGTTGGTAGATCCATAGCCTTTAGTCTCTCCTCATATGTCATCCCTTCAAGTTCTGGGACCATTCTTGTAGCCATTTTTGTAGCCTCTCCAATTTTCTTATGTGTTTCTTTTTATGAGGGGTCCACACTACTCCTGCATATTCCAATCTAGGTCTTATTATAGTATTTATCAATTTCTTCATCATTTCTTTGTCCATGTAGTGAAATGCTACTCCAATATTCCTCAGCAAATTATATGTTTCTCTAAAAATTCTATCAATATGGCTTACTGGTTGATTGTTTTCTTCCATCGTCACTCCTAAGTCCTTTTCCTTTTGACTTTCTCCAGTTCTACACCATCTCCCATCTTATAGATTCCCACAGGTCGTCTTTCACTCTTTCCCATTTCCATGACATGGCTTTTGTTCACATTGAATTCCATTTCCCACTTCTTACTCCATTCCCAGATCTTATTTAGGTCTTCTTGCAGTATTTCACAATCCTCCTTTTGCTTTATAACTCTGCACAGTTTCGTATCATCCATAAACAAATTTATGTAGCTGTTCACTCCTTCTGGCATGTCGTTAATATAAATGAGGAAAAGTATTGGTGCCAATACTGACCCCTGTGGCACTCCGCTTTCTACTGCTCTCCACTTGGACTTCATATCTTTAACTACCGTCCTTATTTCTCTCCCCTCAAATAATTTTCTATCCATCTCAATGTGCTTCCTTTTAAGCCACCCTTCTCCTCTAACTTCCACAGTAATCTTGCGTGTGGCACTTTGTCAAACGCCTTTTTTAAATCCAAATAGATGCAGTCAACCCATCCTCTCTCTCTTGTACTCTATCAACTATTCTAGAATAGAAACTCAATAAATTAGTTACACAAGACCGTCCTTTTCTAAAACCAAATTGGCTATTTGATATTAATTTGTTGTCTTCAAGGAACTCGATCCATTGTTTCTTTATTATTCTTTCACACATCTTGCATATTACACTAGTTAGTGATACCGGTCTGTAATTTAAAGGTTCTTCTTTCCTTCCACTCTTATATATGGGAACCACCTCAGCTCTTTTCCATTCTACTGGCACTGTTCCATTTTCTATTGAGCATTTTATGATGTTGTATATAGGACTTGCTAGTTCTTCCCTACATTCTTTCAGTATTCTGCCTGAGACTTCATCCGTCCCATTGCCTTCTCTTCATCCAGTTCCTTCATTAACTCTTTTATTTCAAGCTTGGTTACTTTAATCTCTTTCATATAGATTGTCTCTCTATTACCCTGTGGCCTCTCAAATTTGGATTCTTTAGTAAAGACCTCCTGGAATTTTTATTTAATAGTTCTGCCATACTTTTGGGTCTTCCACCATCCCGTTCTCTCCTTTTAACCTTTCTATTGTTTCTTTTTGCCTAATTTTTCCATTTATGAATCTATAGAACAATTTTGGTTGCTCCTTACATTTTTCGACAATATCTTTTTCAAGTTCTTTTCCTCTTCCTTCCTCACCTTAACATATTCATTTCTCGCTGCCTTGAAGTTTTCCTTGTTTGTTGATTCCTATTTCTCCTCCACCTTTCCATGCTCCATCTCTTTTCTCCTTTGCCCTAGCACACCTTGCATTAAACCAATCTTTCTTTCCTTCTTCTTTGGTCTATATTTTGGGACATATTCCTGACTCCTGTTTTGTATATTTCCAAAAATAAGTTATATTTGTCTTGCATTGTCTCTGAGTTTTCCATCTCTTCCCAGTCTATGTTTATAAATAGTTCTTGAGATTCTCAATATCAGCCTTTCTGTAATTTAATCGGTCTCCTTTGTATGAATCGTCTCTATCTTCCTTTCCTTCTTCTATATCTATTTCTAATATTGCATGGTCACTCTTTCCCAATGGGCACTTATATCTTATATCGTCATTCATTTGTATACCCTTGTAAAACTAGGTCCAATCTCTTCTCGTCATTTCCTCTGAATCTTGTGCATTCCTTTACTCTCTGGTCCATCATATTGTCTATCATTAGGTTTAAGAATCTTTCTCCCCAGGCTTCTTCCCCCATACCACTTTCATAATTTTCCCAGTCCACTTCTTTACAGTTGAAATCTCCTACTAATATCACTTTTCTCCTTTCTTTAACGATTCTCATTAGACTCCTTATTGTGTCATCTATCATGTCTTTATATTCTTGATTGGTCCATGAATTTGTTTTTGGTGGCACATATGTTACAATGATTGTTATCTCTTTTTTATTAATATGCATCTTAATATACAATACTTCTGCTTTTCCTTCCCCACATTCCACTTGATTGATCACTATCTCCTTCCTTAACATTATCATGACTCCTCCTCCTCCTTTACCCACTCTGTCTCTTCTCCATACATTATACCTATTATCCAAGACTATTTTGATTTCCTCATTTAGTTTTGTTTCAGCCAGGCATACAATATCTGGATTTTCTTTCCTTATGTAATCTCTTAATTCTAATTTACTTGATAAAACCCGTCTATGTTCGTATACATCATTTTTAGTCTTTGCCTTTATCATTTTTAGTTAAACTTGTTCCACTTTTTCTCTTCCTTCTCGTTTATATACCATTTCCTTATCCTGTCTCCTAGAATTCTCCAAAAATGCCTTCTTCTCCTCTTCTGACCTTTCATTATTCTTTTCTTTACTGCTGCTGCCAGTTCATTGTATCTCTTCCTTTCTTCCTCATTTCTATTTTTCTTTATATAGATATCCTTGCAGCCTTCTGTTTCTCTAAGTTTTGTTGTTCTATATAATATTTCTTCTGTTGCTGCTTGTGATTTTAGTAGTATTTTAATTGGTCTCGTTTTCCTTCTTGATATGGTCCCATTCTGTTTATTTCTTCTACTTCCTCTTCCAAGTTCTGCCTATCTTCGTCATTAAGATTCTTCAGTAGGTCTTTGACTGATTTCATTTCTTTTTTTCTCTTTTGGTCTATATTTTATATTTTTTCTTTTTTATTCCAAATACGACTACACTCTTCTTTTTCTGCAATTTCTCTAACTAGATTTTCTTTTGTCTTGAGGACTCCTATCATTTTGTTTGTCATATTTTCTTCTTTTTCTTTAAGTTGTTCTTGAATTACCTCCTGAAAATTGGCCTTATCTTTCTTATCTTGGACTCTCCATGCTTGTACTTCTTTTTTAATCACGTTTTGTACTCTTTCCTCTTCCTTGTTTACTAGATCTTTCAGCTTCTCCTTTTCTTTCTCGGCTTTACCGAGTCCTTCTTCCATCTGCTTCTTGTAGTTAGCTACTTCCTTTTTTAATTCTTCGTTTTCCGCTCTTAGCCTAGCTTCATTTTCTTCCACTTTTCATATCCTTTCTCTCAGTCTTATAAACTCCATTTCCTCTTCTTTATTCTCTTTCATTTCCATCTTCTCCTTTATCAGTTTATCTAGTTTACATTCAATATTGAACACTCTCTTAAGTAGTGAAGTTGACGTATCGAACCTTCAAATATCTCTCCCTCACCGACATAGTCATCATCAGCTTCTCTATTATCATGACTACATTTGATGGAATATCTTTTCACTCATTATTCTTAATTGATTTCATGGAGAAAAGTGAGTCCACACTACCTGCCCAGGCCACTGTAAATACTATACAACAGGTGTAGTGAAGATCAGCTGATCATCGGAACTGCGCCAGTGCGTCCGCCCTCAACCGTGTCTCTCGTGTGTGTGTGTGTGTGTATTTACCTAATTGTATTTACCTAATTGTAACATACGGGAAAAGAGCTATGCTCGTGTTGTCCCGTCTCCATATCTATTAATGTCCAGCTTTTTCTTAAAATCATGAATATTCCTTGCGTTGACCACTTCCACGTCTAAACTATTCCATGCTTCCACCCTTCTATGAGGAAGCTATATTTTTCACATCTCTCCTATAAGTGGCCATTTTTAGTTTTTTTCCATGCCCTCTCGACATTCTTTCATTCCACATACACAGATCTTCCCTATCCATTTTTCCATGCCAATCATCACTCTGTATATTGCTATCAGGTCTCCCTTTCTCTTCTGTTTTCCAGGGTCGGAAGTTGCATTCTTTTCAGTCTGTCTTCATAAGTCAAATCTCTTAAGTCAGGCACCATTTTTGTTGCAGCCCTCTGTACTTTCTCTAGTTTCCTTATGTGTTTCTTTAAGTTCGAGCCCACTGTATTGTTGCATATTCAAGCCTCGGTCTTATCATTGCAGTAATTATTTTCTTCATCATTTCTTCATCTAAATATACGAACGCCACTCTTATGTTCCTCAATAAGTTCAATACTTCTCCAATTATTTTGTTTATATGTCTCTCTGGCGATAGGTCATTGGTAATTGTCACCCCAAGGTCTTTTTCTTCATGACTGGTTTTATGTCTTCATTTCCTATCTTGTACATACTCCTGATTCTTCTTTCACTCTTGCCAAACTCTATTTTCTTGCATTTTGTCATGTTGAACTCCATTTGCCATGTACAGCTCCATTTCCATATTCTGTCCAAGTCTTCCTGGAGTAGTTCGCAATCTTTGTCACATCTCACTTTTCTTAACAATTTTGCATCGTCTGCAAATAGGCTCACATAACTGGACACCCCATCCACCATGTCATTTATGTAGACCGCGAACATTACTGGTGCCAACACTGATCCCTGTGGAACTCCACTCTCCACCAAGCCCCATTCTGATGGTCTGTCCTTAATTATTGTTCTCATTTCTCTTCCTACCAAAAGTCTTCCATCCATTTTAGTAAACTGCCATGCACTCCTCCTACCATTTCAAGTTTCCAGATCAGTCTCCGGTGTGGTACCTTATCAAAGGCCTTTTTTAAATCCAGATATATTCCATCAGCCCAACCATCTCTTTCCTGTATTACATCTATCACCCTCGAATAGTAACATATCAGGTTTGTCGTGCATGAACGCCCTTTCTAAAACCAAATTGACACTCACAAAGTATGTCATTTTTCTCCAAGAAGTCTGTCCATCTATTCTTCACCACCCTTTCACACATCTTAGCTACCACACTTGTAAGTGACACTGGTCTATAGTTCAATGGGTCTCTCTTGTTACCTGATTTATAGATTGGGACAATGTTAGCTCTTTTCCAGTCTTGGGGCACTACACCTTCCCTTAATGAGGCATCAATTACTTCACAAACTTTTTTTGCCAGTTGCTCCCTGCATTCTCTTAAAATCCATCCTGATACCCCATCAGGTCCCACAGCTTTTCTCACTTCTAAACTCCCCATCATATTCTTGATCTCCTCCACAGTTACTTGAAACTCCTTCATAATCCCTTTCTGTTCCATTACCAGTGGTTTGTCAAAAGCAGTCTCCTTTGTGAATACCTTCCGAAAGCATCCATTCATAGCCTCTGCCATTTCCCTGGGATCTTCACTGCATACTCCATTTACTTCTAAATGTGTGTGTGTGTGTGTGTGTGTGTTTGTGTGTTTGTGTGTGTGTGTGTGTGTGTGTATTTACTTAGTTGTATTTACCTAGTTGTAGTTTACATGGCCTGGGCTTTATGCTCGTGTGGCCCCGTCTCCATATCTACACTTATCCAATTTCTCTTTAAAACTATGCACACTCATTGCTGACACCAATTCCTCACTCAAACTGTTCCAAGTCTCAACACATCTTTGCGGGAAACTATATTTTTTAACATCTCTCAGACATCTTCCTTTCCTCAGTTTCTTACTATGCGATCTTGTGCTTCTAATGTCATATTCTTCTCTCAGGATCAGTTTCTCATTATCCACTTGATCCATTCCGTTAATCAATTTATAAACTTGTATCAGATCCCCTCTCTCTTTTCTGTTCCAGGGTTGGTAGATCCATAGCCTTTAGTCTCTCCTCATATGTCATCCCTTTAAATTCTGGAACCATTCTTGTAGCCATTTTTTGTAGTCTCTCCAATTTCCTTATGTGTTTCTTTTTATGGGGGTCCACACAACTCCTGCATATTCCAATCTAGGTCTTATTTTAGTACTTATCAATTTCTTCATCATTTCTTTGTCCATATAGTGAAATGCTAATCCAATATTCCTTAGCAAATTATATGTCTCTGAAAATTTTATCAATATGGCTTACCGGTTGATTGTTTTCTTCCATCGTCACTCCCAAGTCCTTTTCCTTTTTTACTTTTTCTAGTTCTATTCCATCTCCCATCTTATAGATTCCCACTGGTCGTCTTTCACTTTTTCCCATTTCCATGACATGGCTTTTGTCCACATTGAATTCCATCTCCCATTTTTTACTCCATTTCCAGATCTTGTTTAAGTCTTCCTGCAGTATTTCACAATCCTCTTTTTGCTTTATAACTCTGCACAGTTTCGCATCGTCCAAAACAGATTTATGTAGCTGTTCACTCTCTGGCATGTCGTTTATATATATGAAAAAGTATTGGCGCCAATACTGACCCCTGTGGCACTCCGCTGTCTACTGCTCTCCACTTGGACTTCATATCTTTAACTACCATCCTTATTTCTCTCCCCCTCAAGTAATTTTCCATCCATCTCAATGTGCTTCCTTTTAAGCCACCCTTCTCTAACTTCCATAGTAATCTTTCATGTGGCACTTTATCAAATGCCTTTTTTAAATCTAAATAAATACAGTCAATCCATCCCTCTCTCTCTTGTACTTTATCAACTATTCTAGAGTAGAAACTCAATAAATTTGTTACACACGACTGACCTTTTCTAAAACCAAATTGGCTATTTGATAATAATTTGTTGTCTTCAAGAAACTCAATCCATTGTTTCTTTATTACTCTTTCACACATCTTGCATATTACACTAGTTAGTGATACCGGTCTGTAATTTAAAGGTTCTTCCTTCCTTCCACTCTTATATATGGGAACCACCTCAGCTCTTTTCCATTCTACTGGTACTATTGAGCATTTTATGATGTTGTATACAGGACTTGCTAGTTCTTCTCTACATTCTTTTAATATTCTCCCTGAGACTTCATCCGGTCCCATTGCCTTCTCTTCTAATTCCATCATCAACTCTTTTATTTCAAGCTTGGTTACTTTAATCTCTATTATCCTGTGGTCTTTCAAATTTGGATTCTTTAGTAAAGACCTCCTGAAATTTACTATTAAACAGTTCTGCCATACTTTTTGGGTCTTCCACCATCCCGTTCTCTCCTTTTAACCTTTCTATTGTTTCTTTTTGCCGTATTTTTGTATTTATGAATCTGTAGAACAATTTTGGTTGTTCCTTACATTTTTCGACAATGTCCTTTTCACAGTTCCTTTCTTCTTCCTTTCTCACCTTAGCATATTCATTTCTTGCTGTGTGTGTGTGTGTGTGTGTGTGTGTGTGTGTGTGTGTGTGTGTGTGTGTGTGTTTTTCCTTTTACCTATTGTACCTAGTTGTGGTTTACGGGAGGGGAGTAAACTCATGGTGTCCCATCTCTATATTTTTTATCAAATTTCTCCTTAAAAGTATGCACAGTCCAGCCATTACAACCTCCTCATCAAGTTCATTCCAATTGTTCACAATTCTATGAGGGAAACTGTACTTCTTGACATCTCTTCTACAAAAACCCTTTTCAACTTTAAACCATGTCCTCTTGTACTGTTTGTGTCCAATAGTAAAAAGTCTTCTTTATCCACATACTCCATACCATTAACTATTCTATAAACATGTATCAGATCTCTGCTTTTCCTTCTCTCTTCCAATGTAGTAATGTTCAATTTCCTCAATCTTTTTCCATAAGTTAAAGCACTTAAATTTAGAACCATCTTTGTAATTGCTCTCTCCACTCTTTCCAACTTCATATTTTTCTTTTTATGAGGAGACCACATGACTGCCACATATTCCAATTTCAGTTGTATCACAGAAATCAATATCCTTTTAATCATCCTTCCATCAAGATATGAAAAGGCCACTCTCACCCTCTTTAATAAATTCATCATACCATTAACAATTCTATTTATATGTTTGTCTGGAGTCAACAGTCACTCCCAAATCCATTTCCTCTTTTGATATCTCCAATTTGACACCATTCATATTATAGTTGTATCATATTCTTTTTTCACTCTCACCAAACTCCATTACCCTACACCTATTCAAGATAAAACCTCATTTGCCATGTTCTACTCCAGTTACTAATCTTATATAAATAATTTTGTAGCACTAAACAGTCATTCACATTTTCAACCTTCCTCATCAGTTTTTCATCATGAGCAAATGGTTTTATATAACTTTCAACTTCTTCACTCAGTCATTAACAGATAACAAACCTTAGTGGCCCCAACACAGATACCTGTGGGACACCACTAGTTACCTTAAGCCATGATGAACACTGGTCATGTACTACTGTTCTCATTTCTCTGTCATTAAAATAATCCTTCATCCACTCAACTAATCTGCCACCAATGCCTCCATACTCCTGTATCTTCCATAACAATCTTCAATGTTGTACCCTGTCAAATATTTTTTTCAAGTCAAGATATACCATGTCCACCCATCCATCTCTTTCTTGAATGATGTCAGTTACTCTTGAGTAAAATGATAGCATATTTGTGGAGCATGACCTACCTTTTCTAAAACCAACCAAACAGTTTGTTAATATATTTTCTCTCCAAGTGCTCCATCCATCTCTCTTTAACTACTCTCTTGCACAACTTCCCCACCACACTGGTCAATGTCACTGGTGTATAGTTTAAAGGATTTTCTTTACCACCTCCTTTACCACCTCCTTTAAATATCGATGCCATATTTCGTGCTTCCTCATAAACTGTGTCTTCAACTTTAAGCCTAGTTATCCCTTCTCTCTGTTTCATATTACTATATATGTGTCTAAAAAAACGACTTTGGTTCATCTATGCACTTGTCAATTATATCGTTCTCATATTTCTTTCTCTCCAGCCTGATCATCTTGACAATCATTTCTAACTTTAATATATTAATCCCATTTGTTTTCAGTTTTATGCTTCCTCCATCTATTCCAAGCATTAACCTTGTCATTTTTGGCCTTTACGCATTTAGCATTAAACCACACTTTCCCTTTTTTGGCTCCAGGTCCTCCTCTAGGCACAAAACTCCTGACTGCTACGTTGCAAATTTTAAAAAATTCATTCCATTTATCTTAGACATCCTCAGCCTTCTTAAAACAATTTCCTGAAATCAGCTCTAGCATATCTAAGTCTTTTTACTTTATACTCCTCATTTACAGTCTCATTCTCATTTGATACATCAAACACCATTAACACATGGTGTCGCTTTTACTCAAGGGACTTTCACATTGCAAATTTATAATATTGTTCATATCTTTGGTAAACACTAAATCAAGCCTTGATAGTGAATCACTTCCTCTAAATCTAGTATCACAATCAACCCATTGAGTCAACAAGTTTTCTGTTGACCAATTTAAAAGCTTATTGCTCCAGGAGTTTTCACCTTCACTGGGCATCATTGTTTCCCTGTTCACTTGACAATTAAAATCACCTGCAATAACCACATTAAAGTTTTCTTAACCACTTCCTCTAAAATTCTTAAAACATTCACCAACATATCATCGTGCTCATCCCTTCCCCAAGCATTACTCTTTGGGGGTACGTACACTCCAACATAATTTACATTTTTACTATTGGTACCTGAGACTATTACCTGTAAAATCTCAAGAATTTCCTTCACTTCTAATTACCTCCTCCACTTTAACTCCCTTTTTTGTTAAAATTATAACTCCACCTTCTTTAATTCTTCTATTTCTCATCCACACTTCATATATGCCATACATCAGGAATTCCCTATTCACTTTTTCACTTTGTTTCAGTCAGTATCATAACATCCAGTTTAATTCTACCTCCCTACCCTTCCTTATGGTAGAGGAAGCTCGGAATCGCTGCAGAATGAGGCCTTTTGATCGTCAACTCCTGTAAAGAGCAAACAAATTTAGCAGGAACAAAAAAGCAGCAGTATCCTGTTCACTAATTACTTCCACATGTACGGCACCACATTGTCCTAAAACCTTTCACTGCCTCAATCAGCCTTTCACTGTTCTCTCTACAGTCTACAAATCTCACCAACAACACCAGCCATTCCCTTCACGTCTTCTCCACTCCTTCATTCATATTGTGCCCTAATTCAGTCACAAACACTTGCACCACAACATCTATCTCCTGTCTCTTTCTCTCCTCCATTTCCTCACATTGCATAAGTTCCTACTCTGACTCCTTGCTATGATCCATTCATGCTCATTTTGATTACTCGCAGCCATTCTCATCCCCCATACAACTTGTAAACCACTCCTCCCGTCACTTGTGAACCTCTTCCTCTATTTACTTCCACTTTTATTCCGCAAATACACCCATTCTCGTCTTTTCCACGCCAGTTTCCTGTCACAACATACCCGCAGTCGTTGTCATGAATAGCGAAGCGTATCTAACACCTTTACAACAAATTAACACAATGATACATCCTGATTAAGAGTCTAGTCCTTTCATTTAACTACCACTTAAGAACTTATTTCTTGGTTATATCCTCATACTTAACTTCTCCAAACTTTCACTCATAACTTCTCTTTCAATCCTGCCTAGTTGTTCACCGTTGTTTACGTCACCCTCGTTATACTAACTTTACCACGAATCTAGGCCATTCACTTAACTACCACTTCAAGAACTAATTTCATGACTATATCCAAGCATAACCTCACAAACTTCACTCATTACTTCGCATTCTATCCTGATAACAGATGCTCAGAGCTTCTTACGTCACCCTCGTTACGCTAGCTTTACCATAAACACTACCACGTCTCGCTTCTAATGCTCACAACTTGAAGCAGCCTCATTATGCTAAAAAATCCTGTCTAGCCATTCTTTTTGCTGATTCTAAGACCTATCCTATAATGAGGGAACCACAATAACAGTACGATCTTACTTACGGAGATTTATAGTAACGCGACACGTTTAATCCCTTGAGTACCAAGACGCGTTTTCATATTCATTCTGCTTAATATTTGGTGATTTTATACAACTTCAAAAACTTTTGAGAGGGAGTAAAATAGTGAAGACTGGCCATTAATCTTGTGTCATCCATACACCCTTTGTAACAGTATCATTACAATTATAATATATAAGCATTCAGTTCCATAATTTGATAATAAATTGTAATGTGTAATATATGATTTTGAAATTTCATCTTTCTTCAAACTTTCTATCAAACAAAAAATGTCATTTTTTATATTTTTCATATTTTTAATAATTTTTAAAAAATGCTTTGCATCTATTTTTTTTTTTAAATATGCAAAAAAAAAATATATAACTTGAAATAAACTATTTTTGCTTTGATAAAAATCTTGAGAAAAAAATTGAAAAATATGACCTTAAATTTTCAAAATCCATTAATCAATCAGCTTTTTGGGAATTTTTGTGTCAATAATCTAAGTTCCCGAGAATTGTCGTTTAAAGAAATAAAACACTTTTTATGTCATTACTCAGGAAGTATACATCCTACATGCATCAAACTTTGCTCACTTCTTCTCTCCATATAGGCCATTTGGTGGAAAAAAAAAAAAAAAAATGGTTACTTTAGCTTAATATAAAGGACTT
>NC_059296.1:31785966-31792048 GCF_017591435.1 Portunus trituberculatus | reverse complement strand
TTTTTGCCTAATTTTTCCATTTATGAATCTATAGAACAATTTTGGTTGCTCCTTACATTTTTCGACAATATCTTTTCAAGTTCTTTTCCTCTTCCTTCCTCACCTTAACATATTCATTTCTCGCTGCCTTGAAGTTTTCCTTGTTTGTTGGATTCCTATTTCTCCTCCACCTTTTCCATGCTCCATCTCTTTTCTCCTTTGCCCTAGCACACCTTGCATTAAACCAATCTTTCTTTCCTTCTTCTTTTGGTCTATATTTTGGGACATATTCCTGACTCCTGTTTTGTATATTTCCAAAAATAAGTTATATTTGTCTTGCATTGTCTCTGAGTTTTCCATCTCCTCCCAGTCTACGTTTTAAAATAGTTCTTGAGATTCTCAATATCAGCCTTTCTGTAATTTAATCGGTCTCCTTTGTATGAATCGTCTCTATCTTCCTTTCCTTCTTCTATATCTATTTCTAATATTGCATGGTCACTCTTTCCCAATGGGCACTTATATCTTATATCGTCATTCATTTGTATACCCTTGTAAAAACTAGGTCCAATCTCGCCGGCTCGTCGTTTCCTCTGAATCTTGTGCATTCCTTTACTCTCTGGTCCATCATATTGTCTATCATTAGGTTCAAGAATCTTTCTCCCCAGGCTTCTTCCCCCATACCACTTTCATAATTTTCCCAGTCCACTTCTTTACAGTTGAAATCTCCTACTAATATCACTTTTCTCCTTTCTTTAACGATTCTCATTAGACTCCTTATTGTGTCATCTATCATGTCTTTATATTCTTGATTGGTCCATGAATTTGTTTTGGTGGCACATATGTTACAATGATTGTTAACTCTTTTTATTAATATGCATCTTAATATACAATACTTCTGCTTTTCCTTCCCACATTCCACTTGGTTGATCACTATCTCCTTCCTTAACATTATCATGACTCCTCCTCCTCCTTTACCCACTCTGTCTCTTCTCCATACATTATACCTATTATCCAAATCTATTTTGATTGCCTCATTTAGTTTTGTTTCAGCCAGGCATACAATATCTGGATTTTCTTTCCTTATGTAATCTCTTAATTCTAATTTACTTGATAAAACCCGTCTATGTTCGTATACATCATTTTTAGTCTTTTGCCTTTATCATTTTTAGTTAAACTTGTTCCACTTTTTTCTCTTCCTTCTCGTTTATATACCATTTCCTTATCCTGTCTCCTAGAATTCTCCAAAAAAATGCCTTCTTCTCCTCTTCTGACCTTTCATTATTCTTTTCCCTTACTGCTGCTGCCAGTTCATTGTATCTCTTCCTTTCTTCCTCATTTCTATTTTTCTTTATATAGATATCCTTGCAGCCTTCTGTTTCTCTAAGTTTTGTTGTTCTATATAATATTTCTTCTGTTGCTGCTTGTGATTTTAGTAGTATTTTAATTGGTCTCGTTTTCCTTCTTGATATGGTCCCATTCTGTTTATTTCTTCTACTTCCTCTTCCAAGTTCTGCCTATCTTCGTCATTTAGATTCTTCAGTAGGTCTTTGACTGATTTCATTTCTTCTTTTCTCTTTTTGGTCTATATTTTATATTTTTTCTTTTATTCCAAATACGACTACACTCTTCTTTTTTCTGCAATTTCTCTAACTAGATTTTCTTTTGTCTTGAGGACTCCTATCATTTTGTTTGTCATATTTTCTTCTTTTTCTTTAAGTTGTTCTTGAATCACCTCCTGAAAATCGGCCTTATCTTTCTTATCTTGGACTCTCCATGCTTGTACTTCTTTTTTAATCACGTTCTGTACTCTTTCCTCTTCCTTGTTTACTAGATCTTTCAGCTTCTCCTTTTCTTTCTCGGCTTTACCGAGTCCTTCTTCCATCTGCTTCTTGTAGTTAGCTACTTCCTTTTTTAGTTCTTCGTTTTCCGCTCTTAGCCTAGCTTCATTTTCTTCCACTTTTCTTATCCTTTCTCTCAGTCTTATAAACTCCATTTCCTGTTCTTTATTCTCTTTCATTTCCATCTTCTCCTTTATCAGTTTATCTAGTTTACATTCAATATTTGACACTCTCTTAAGTAGTGAAGTTGTCGTCGTATCGAACCCTTCGAATACGCGTTCTCCCTCACCGACATAGTCATCATCAGCCCCTTCTCTATTCTCATGTCTGCATTTGGATGGAATATCTTTTTCACTCATTATTCCTTAATAATTGATTTCATGGAGAAAAAAAAAAAATGAGTCCACACTACCTGCCCAGGCCACTGTAAATACTATACAACAGGTGTAGTGAAGATCAGCTGATCGTCGGAACTGCGCCAGTGCGTCCGCCCTCAACCGTGTCTCTCGAATGTGTGTGTGTGTGTGTGTGTGTGTGTTAATTGTGTGTGTGTGTGTGTGAGAGAGAGAGAGAGAGAGAGAGAGAGAGAGAGAGAGAGAGAGTGATTTAATCCATTGAGGTGACGACCTGATAAGCTTCTTCCTTAGGTCAAGAGGCGGAAGACTCAAAGTCGTAAAAAGTGTGAAATATTTTGTTAATCCTTCCTGCCTCCATCACTACCACTGCTACCACCACCACCTTGAAGTCTTTGACATTTGTAAGCTCTACTATACAATATCAATATATGAATATCATATTGATTTCAATAGTAAAATTTCAATGCTGAAAAGGAAATATTAAATCTCTCTCTCTCTCTTTATATATTATATATATATATATATATATATATATATATATATATATATATATATATATATATATATATGAAGGATGAGGGTGGAGGAGGATGAGGATGAGGGTGGTGGTGGTAGTGGAGGAGGAGGAGGAGGAGGAGGAGGAGGAGGAAGAGGAAGATCGAGAGATTGCTATGCTACATTTGCTACGTGAAATGAGAAAATGAAATAAAAATAAAGATCAGACACACACACACACACACAAAGGGGTGGTGACATTCTGAGGTCACGGGGAGGGACAGGGCATGGACCTTAGGTCAAGAGGCGGAAGACTCAAAGTTGTAAAATGTGAAATATTTTTTTAATCCTTCCTGCTACCACCACCACCACCACCACCTTGAAGTCTTTGACATTTGTAAACTCTACTATACAATATCAATATATGAATATCATATTGATTTCAATAGTAAAATTTCAATGCTGAAAAGGAAATATTAAATCTCTCTCTCTCTATATATATATATATATATATATATATATATATATATATATATATATATATATATATATATATATATATATATATATATATATATATTTATATATTTATATTGTTTTCATGTCAGAGATCCTTCTCTTTGTGCCGAGCGCATAACAGAGGTGATTATCTCTGGCATGGAGCTATACATTCCTCATACTTTCTCTAACCCTAAAGCTAAAAAGCCTTGGTTTAACTCTGCTTGTTCTCGTGCTGTCAATGATAGAGAGGCGGCTCACAAACGGTTCCGTAGCCATCCAACTGCTGAAACTCATGCCCTATATTTTTCTGCCCGTAATCATGCCAAATCTATTCTCCAACTTACTAAAAACTCTTTCATCAATAGAAAATGTCAAAGTCTTTCCAATTCTAACTCCTCTCGAGATTTCTGGCATCTAGCCAATAATATCTCTAACAACTTTACTTCTTCGTCTTTCCTCCTTTACTTCATCCAGATGGCTCTACAGCTGTCTCTTCTTTTCTAAAGCTGAACTCTTCGCTCAAACCTTTGCTACCAACTCAACTTTGGATGATTCTGGGCATATTCCTCCTACTCCTCCACCCTCTGACTACTTCATCCCTAAAATTAAAATTCTTTATAAAGACGTTTTCCTGGCCCTCTCTGGCCTTGATTCTCGGAAGGCTTACGGTCCGGATGGAGTCCCTCCTGTTGTTCTCAAAAACTGTGCTTCCGAACTCGCTCACTGCCTGGTCAAACTCTTTCATCTGTGTCTCTCTACTTCTATTTATCCTTCTTGCTGGAAGTTTGCTCACATTCAACCTGTCCCTAAAAAAGGTGACCACTCCAATCCTTCTAACTACCGCCCTATAGCTTTGATTTCCTGCCTTTCTAAAGCCTTTGAGTCTATCCTTAATAGGAAGATAATGAGGCATCTATCAGCTCACAACCTTCTCTCTGATTGCCAGTATGGTTTCCGTAAAGGCAGATCTACTGGTGATCTTCTTACTTTCCTAACTGAATCTTGGTCATCCTCTTTTAGGGACTTCGGTGAAACCTTTGCTGTCGGCCTTGACATATCGAAAGCCTTCGATAGAGTCTGGCACAAATCTTTAATTTCTAAACTACCCTCCTACGGATTCTATCCTTCTCTCTGTACCTTCATCTCCAGTTTCCTTTCCGATCGTTCTATTGCTGCTGTAGTAGACGGTCACTGTTCTTCCCTAAAACTATCAACAGTGGTGTTCCACAGGGTTCTGTCCTATCACCCACTCTCTTTCTATTATTCATCAATGATCTCCTAAATCTGACTCAATGCCCTATCCACTCCTATGCTGATGATACCACCTGCATTATTCAACAGCGTTCAACAGACGCCCAACCCAACAACAATTAAATGACTCAAGGCGAGATGCTATAGGACGCCTAACTTCTGATCTTTCACTTGTTTCTGATTGGGGCAGAGAAAACCTGGTTTTGTTCAATGCCTCAAAAACTCAATTTCTACAACTATCTACTCGACATAACCTTCCAGACAACTATCCTCTCTTCTTCAATAACACTCAACTTCCCTCTCCTCTACATTAAACACACTCGGTCTATCCTTCACTAAAAATCTAAACTGGAAATTTCACATCTCTACTCTTGCTAAATCAGCTTCCAAGAAGTTAGGTGTCCTATGGCGTCTTCGTCCATTTTCTCTCCCTCCCAGCTGCTTGCTCTGTACAAGGGCCTTATCCGCCCGTGTATGGAGTATGGCTCTCATGTCTGGGGGGGATCCACACACACAGCTTTACTAAACAAGGTGGAATCTAAAGCTTTTCGTCTTATCAACTCTTCTCCTCTAACTGACTGTCTTGATTCTTTAAGTCACCGCCGCAATGTTGCATCTTTATCTGTCTTCTACCGCTGTTTTCATGCTGTCTGCTCTTCTGAACTTGCTAACTGCATGCCTTCCCCTCCTGCGGCCTCGCTGCACAAGACTCTCTACTTCTTCTCATCCCTATTCTGTCCATCTTCCTAATGCAAGAGTTAACCAGTATCTTCACTCCTTCATTCCCTACACTGGTAAACTCTGGAACTCTCTACCTGTGTCTGTATTTCCACCTGCCTATGACTTAAACTCTTTCAAAAGAGGAGTGTCAAGACACCTCTTACGTTAACTGGACCCTCCTTTTAGATTTTTGTTTTTTCTCTTTCTACTTTCCTCTTAACAGGGCCTGGCAACCAGCGGGATTTTTTTTTTCCAACACTTTGTTTTCCCTTGGCCAGTGCCCTTGTAATGTAAAAAAAAAAAAAAAAAAAAAATATATATGTATATATGAAGGATGAGGGTGGTGGTGGTAGTGGAGTAGGAGGAGGAGGAGGAGGAGGAGGAGGAGGAGGAGGATCAGAGTGAATTGAGAAAATTAAATAAAAATAAAGATCAGACACACACACACACACACAATGGGGTGGTGACATTCTGAGGTCATGGAGAGGGACAGGGCATGGACCAGGAGGGGAGGGTCAAGTGGGTGGAGCTTTAAGGCTTAGTTTTTGAGGGAGTTTAACCAATCCAAGGGAACCAGAAGCCTTCACCTGGTGTAGATCTGCCAGATATTGCTACTGGAAAATATATGGGCTAAGACTGGCAAGGAGTTTACAGGCCGCAACTGTACATGTTTACATTTACATGCACATGTATATTTACATGTATACATGATCTTGTTCAGCCATACGTTTGCCCCAAAGACAGCTTCCCCATCTCTCGCCCGAGTCCACCAAAGTTGGAAAATACTGTATCATCTCATTGGTATGTATAATTTATCATGTAAATCTTTGTGGCATGGTATGCCAAGACTATTACAAGTCTTTTAAGGTCACATATATCGTAGGTAGCCTTGAAATATGGACATAAGAAAGAAAATAAGGAGCTTAACTCAAGTGTTCCCAT
>NC_059296.1:31763745-31785466 GCF_017591435.1 Portunus trituberculatus | reverse complement strand
TCATGTTGTTCTTCGTAAGTTTCCTTGATTGATCGTTTCATGGTCAAACTCTTCCAACACTCTTTATTAAGAAATACAACTATCTTCGTGGTGGAATTCTATTTACATTCGGCCTTATGGTGTAATTTGCTGTGTTTCTCAACTTGTTCAGCCCCTACTAAATGTATGATGTGGTGCAAACTTTAAATAAAGCCCTTTTCAAACATAGATGCATTTTTTTTTTTTTATGTAAGAATGGGTGAGCTGGCCAAGGGCCAAAGAAAGAGTAATAAAGGATCGCTTATAATGCCAGTCCCGTTGCAAGTACGAAAAAGTTAGCCAAAAGCAAAATTTCTAGAAATCTCCCGCTTAATTAATCAAGTCATAGGGAGATACAGTAGCAGGTAGGGAGTTCCAGAGTTTACCAGAGAAAGGTATGGATGATTGAGAGTACTGGTTAACTCTTACATTGGAAAGGAGGACATAATAGAGGTGAGAGGAAGAAGAAAATTTTGTGCTGGGAGGCCGCGACAAGAGGGTATGCAGTTTGCAAGATCAAAAGAGTAGGTCGCATGAAAATAGAAAACAGTTAGAGATGCAACACTGCAGCTTTGAGAAAGAGGCTAAAGACAGTTAGACAGAGAAAAGGAACTGATAAGGCGCAAAGCTGCGCCAGTGGAACTCCAACACGCATTACAAGAGTTCTCCATACATGGACGAATAAGGCCCATGTGCTGAAGATATTCAGTGTAGTTGAGGGGGGAACAGTTAAATGTCATTGAAAAAAATGAGATGACTGATAGATAGAGAAATTGCGACATTAAGGCATTAAAAACGACTAAGTTTTCTATGCCCCAATAAAAAAATTTTGATAGATCAGACGTCAAGGGGTCTGCGGCGTCCCTGCACGATGTCTTAAATTTCTGAAGGGCTGGTCTTCTCTAAAAAAAAAAAAAAAAAGAACGTGAAAAAGTTTAGTGTGGTATCGTCAGTGTAGGAATGCATAGGGCAAGAAGTTTGGTTTAGAAGATCACTGATGAATAATATGAAGAGAGTGGGTGACTGACAGAATTCCAAGGAACCCCATTGTAAATACATTTAGGAGAAGAGCAGTGGCCGTCTACCACAGCAGCAATAGAGCAGTCAGAGAGGAAACTTGAGATGAAGTTGCAGAGGGAAGGATAAAGACCGTAATAAGGTACTCTAAAAATCAATGCTGTGTGACGATTCTATTAAAAGCTTTTGATATGTTTTGGGCAACAGAAAAACTTTCACCATAATATTTAAAAGAGGATGACCAAGACTCAGTAAGAAAAACTGGATGATCAACAGTATAGCGGCTTTGAGGAAAGACATACTGGTGATCAGAAAGAAGATTGCAAAGTGACATGTTTAATAATCTTCCTATTGAAGATAGATTAAAATACTTTTGATATGCAAGTAACTAAAGACATAGTTGGTATTTTGACCAATTAAAACGGTCACCCTTTTTTAGGAATAGGCTGAATGTAGACAAACTTCCAGCAAGAAGAAAAGGTAGAAATCAACAGACAGAGTTGAAAGAGTTCTAGAGAAAAATATAAAGCGCACGAGATTCAGGTGATGGAGGGCTCACATAACTTTTCTGGCTACTTTTTTATCATGCATAGCGCTCAGCACACAGGGAGGAGTCTCTGACATTGCAGAAGTAATCATTCCCCAAAAAATCTACATAATACCTCCTCTGGTCTCCCCAATTAACAGAGGCGACGACAAAGACACATCTCCTTTGGGATATCCTGAGGAGGGATTGGAGAAATAGGAAAATATTCATATATAAGAATGTGATCAGAGAAGCCCAACGGAAAAGATGGGGTAAAAGCATAATGAAAAGTATTCAAGGTAAGAAAATGTTAAGAATGTTGGAGGTATCTCCAAGATAGTCAGGAATACGAGTATGATTTTGTACGAGTTGCTCTAAGTCTTGTGGGATAGCGAAGTTGAAAGATATTTCTCCAGGATGTTCAATGAAGGAAGAGGAAAGCCAAAGCTGGTTGTGAACATTGACATCTCTAGGAATTGAGGTCTCCACAAAATTACAGATAGACAGAATATTCTCCACTTTTAAGGAAAAATAGTCAAATAATTTTCTATAGTCAGAGTTAAGGAAGGGATAAACAACACAAATAGATATTTTTAGAGATTCAGATTGGATTAAAAACAGGCTACACTTCTTTGTGAGCTGCATTATAGTCGCCACGCGTTCCCAACTGAGAGAGAGAGAGAGAGAGAGAGAGAGAGAGAGAGAGAGAGAGAGAGAGAGAGAGAGAGAGAGAGAGAGAGAGAGAGAGAGAGAGAGAGAGAGAGAGAGAGAGAGAGAGAGAGAGAGAGAGAGAGAGAGAGAGAGAGAGAGAGAGAGAGAGAGAGAGAGAGAGAGAGAGAGAGAGAGAGAGAGAGAGAGAGAGAGAGAGAGAGAGAGAGAGAGAGAGAGAGAGAGAGAGAGAGAGAGAGAGAGAGAGAGAGAGAGAGAGAGAGAGAGAGAGAGAGAGAGAGAGAGAGAGAGAGAGAGAGAGAGAGAGAGAGAGAGAGAGAGAGAGAGAGAGAGAGAGAGAGAGAGAGAGAGAGAGAGAGAGAGAGAGAGAGAGAGAGAGAGAGAGAGAGAGAGAGAGAGAGAGAGAGAGAGAGAGAGAGAGAGAGAGAGAGAGAGAGAGAGAGAGAGAGAGAGAGAGAGAGAGAGAGAGAGAGAGAGAGAGAGAGAGAGAGAGAGAGAGAGAGAGAGAGAGAGAGAGAGAGAGAGAGAGAGAGAGAGAGAGAGAGAGAGAGAGAGAGAGAGAGAGAGAGAGAGAGAGAGAGAGAGAGAGAGAGAGAGAGAGAGAGAGAGAGAGAGAGAGAGAGAGAGAGAGAGAGAGAGAGAGAGAGAGAGAGAGAGAGAGAGAGAGAGAGAGAGAGAGAGAGAGAGAGAGAGAGAGAGAGAGAGAGAGAGAGAGAGAGAGAGAGAGAGAGAGAGAGAGAGAGAGAGAGAGAGAGAGAGAGAGAGAGAGAGAGAGAGAGAGAGAGAGAGAGAGAGAGAGAGAGAGAGAGAGAGAGAGAGAGAGAGAGAGAGAGAGAGAGAGAGAGAGAGAGAGAGAGAGAGAGAGAGAGAGAGAGAGAGAGAGAGAGAGAGAGAGAGAGAGAGAGAGAGAGAGAGAGAGAGAGAGAGAGAGAGAGAGAGAGAGAGAGAGAGAGAGAGAGAGAGAGAGAGAGAGAGAGAGAGAGAGAGAGAGAGAGAGAGAGAGAGAGAGAGAGAGAGAGAGAGAGAGAGAGAGAGAGAGAGAGAGAGAGAGAGAGAGAGAGAGAGAGAGAGAGAGAGAGAGAGAGAGAGAGAGAGAGAGAGAGAGAGAGAGAGAGAGAGAGAGAGAGAGAGAGAGAGAGAGAGAGAGAGAGAGAGAGAGAGAGAGAGAGAGAGAGAGAGAGAGAGAGAGAGAGAGAGAGAGAGAGAGAGAGAGAGAGAGAGAGAGAGAGAGAGAGAGAGAGAGAGAGAGAGAGAGAGAGAGAGAGAGAGAGAGAGAGAGAGAGAGAGAGAGAGAGAGAGAGAGAGAGAGAGAGAGAGAGAGAGAGAGAGAGAGAGAGAGAGAGAGAGAGAGAGAGAGAGAGAGAGAGAGAGAGAGAGAGAGAGAGAGAGAGAGAGAGAGAGAGAGAGAGAGAGAGAGAGAGAGAGAGAGAGAGAGAGAGAGAGAGAGAGAGAGAGATTCTCTTTTATTAGGTGGTGTTTTTCTTGCCTGTGATTACCAGTGCGTACCTGCTGTTATTATGTTATTATGTGCCAGTGTCTCTGCATTATCCCATATGTTATGTGAAACATGATGACATTTGATTGGCCGAGCGATGAAGCGGACGCCGACATCTACACCATACCGAGTGTTGGCCGGTGAAACAAGCCAACAGCTCCGAAGCTCCACGACCTTGCTTCAGCGGTGCCGACAAAAGGTCAGCAGGCTCACCAGCAAGCCAGATCCAGCCACGCCCTCAAGCCAGCCTGACCTTCCCACCTGCGCGACGAACACAGTTTGCTGTACTGCATTAGTAATGTTGACACGTACTCCTTGTTTTCTACGCCCCTAACATGGCGCAGTGACTACGCGGGGCAACACACATCAAGATGGAGACAAGAAGTTAAGCAGCTTGCCGCCAGGAGATAGAGGAACCTCCAGTGGAGCTGTTCACGGCACAGGTTGTGGATAAGTTGTCATCATTGTTGGAGAGGCAGCAGGCACAGGCTACAGAAGACTGCAGGGTGATGCAGGAGCTCCTGTCACGAGAGTTACCCACTACCCAAGTTACTATGGGCACCGGGTTAACTAGTGACGAAGCACCGACACCGGCACCATGTCACCACGTTAGTCGCCCTCAAGGCCAAGCGCCACATAAGCTATCTCCCAACTTGTCGTTGCGCGAGTTCAAATTATGGTGCAGTGCTTGGTCAGATTATGAAGAACTTCTGCAGCTTCAAGAACAACTTTCACGAACACAATTGGCACACTTCTAGTCCTGCCACACCCCAGAGATGCGCAGGACACTAGCACACGCTGTCGGAATCTCCGAGGATGACGACGGGGTACCGGTGAAGAGGGTCCTTGAACACCTCACTTTGCACTTCCAGCGTCAACGGAACTTCGCCCTGAGGCGAGTGAAATTTGAGGAGAGCTGGCAGCAGGAAGGGGAGTTTTTTGATGAGGTCTTTGTCTCCCTCAAGGAATTTGCTGACGACGCGGAACTATGTATTGATTGTGTGGACAACAGGTTGGTGATCAACATTACCTCCGGTGTGGCTGACCAAAACCTTGGCCAGAAACTACTCGCGATTGATCCTCCTCCGATTCTCCCTGTAGCTTTGCGGCTGTGCCGCAGTGAAGAGTCTCTTGTTAATATGGAGACTGAACTAGCCTGTACCCGTAGATCAATAGGGAGAGCTGCAAAGTAGATGCTGCCGTCACAGTCCAAGGAGCCGCTACTCTTGGATCCTCTGCCTTCGCCACCCTTTGAGGAAGCCTCAGCGGATCTTTTCATGTACGGTGGTAAGGACTATTTGATGTATGCTGACCATTTTTCTGGATGGCCGTGCATTGCAGAGTATGGTCGCGAGGCAACGTCGCGAGCTACACTGAAGCTTCTACGCAGTATCTTTAAAGACTTGGGCGTGCCGGTCCGGCTTGGAACTGACGGCGGGCCCCAATTTTCCAGCTCTGCATTCAGGTCCTTCGTAAAGAGATGTGATATCAATCATGTCTTATCTTCCACCAGATATTCCCAATCTAACGGACATGCAGAAGCTTTTGTTAAGAAAGCGAAGCAGCTCATCGCAAAGCGATTTGTGACGACGACAAAGCTTTTGACCGTTACTTGATGGAGCTACGAAATACGCCAAGACCTGACTGCCGTTCCCCAACCCAGGTGTTGTTTGGGGCTCCTTAAAATCTGCAGTACCTGCACACAGGCGTGCTTTCGCTCCCGAATGGCAGGCAGCGGAAGAGGAGTGCGACGCAAAGCTGTCTGCAGAGATGGAGAGGACAGAGACCGTGTAATACAATTTAACCCTTTTCGAAGGCCGATGGTACTGTACTCCGTTGTGTAACCCTTTCATTACAGGTGTAACTCGTTTATGTTAGCATCCTCCTGCACCAGCTTAAACCACGCATACTGAATTAAAACAACAAATTATCCTAGGCTTTGCATTGAATTAAAACAAGAAATAACCCTAGGCTTTGTACTGAATTAAAGCAAAAATAACCCTAGGCTTTGTACTGAATTAAAGCAAAAATAATCCTAGGCTTTGTATTGAATTAAAACAAGAAATAAGCCTAGGCTTTGTACTGAATTAAAACAAGAAATAACCCTAGGTTTGTACTTAATTAAAGCAGGAAATAATCCTAGGATTTGTACTGAATTTGTACTATTTCAGCCAGTGACCGTGTAATACAATTTAACCCTTTTTCGAAGGCCGATGGTACTGTGCTCCGTTGTGTAACCCTTTCATTACAGGTGTAACTCGTTTATGTTAGCATCCTCCCTGCACCAGCTTAAACCACGCGCTTATGCAAAGCCATTTTTATTTTGAGCTGGTCCCAGTCCTGCGACACGTGGAGTCGGGATGCTGTCGCGGACCTTTTTTTTTTTTTGTTTATATTATATTTTTATTTATTTTTTTTTATTTTTTTTACTTTTTTCTTTTAGTTTTTTTTTCTTTTCCTAGCTTATAACAGTTTTTATATTTCCTTTTCTTGTTTTATTTATTTTTATTTATTACTTTTTGTGAAATATTTTTCACTTTGTGTTTGTAAATGAAGTGTGACCATTTTAATGTAGGTTTCCGAAGGAAATAAAAATACAGTTGAGTCACAACAAATTCTGCTGAACTCGCACATATTTTATGGAATAAAAAATACTCTGAATTGTAAGTAAACTAATTATATTCAGATCTTGAAGAAAAATAAAGTTGAAGAAATATAAATAAAATGCAGTACCAGCTTAAACCACGCATACTGAATTAAAACAACAAATTATCCTAGGCTTTGCATTGAATTAAAACAAGAAATAACCCTAGGCTTTGTACTGAATTAAAGCAAAAAATAACCCTAGGCTTTGTACTGAATTAAAGCAAAAATAATCCTAGGCTTTGTATTGAATTAAAACAAGAAATAAGCCTAGGCTTTGTACTGAATTAAAACAAGAAATAACCCTAGGTTAGTACTTATTTAAAGTAACTTGTCGGCTTCTTCACCATAAGATCTAACTTTAACTGCTAGTCTGTTTGCTAAAAGTACATATGTATTTCTTGGCCTCTCAAGATTGACAGCTTGGGCATTTTGCATTGTTAGCCTATGAACTGCAATGTCTTTTCTGATACCATTCATGAAAGACCACATTGTTGGATGAGAGCACATAAAAGTGACTTGAGCGAATTATGAAACCCTTCCGTGCAATCATACATTATATTTTTATTTATTTATTTTTTTTTTTTACTTTTTTATTTTAGTTTTTTTTTCTTTTTCTAGCTTATAGCTAACAGTTTTTATATTTCCTTTTCTTGTTTTATTTATTTTTATTTATTACTTTTGTGAAATATTTTTCACTTTGTGTTTGTAAATGAAGTGTGACCATTTTAATGTAGGTTTCCGAAGGAAATAAAAATACAGTTGAGTCACAACAAATTCTGCTGAACTCGCACATATTTTATGGAATAAAAAATACTCTGAATTGTGAGTAAACTAATTATATTCAGATCTTGAAGAAAAATAAAGTTGAAGAAATATAAATAAAATGCAGTATAACGTTTGGTTACTCTATGGTAACAAGGTAAGTACTGTATATAGTTGCACAGCACTAAATCTTATTTTCTACCCAACAACTTGCATGTGGGCAATTGCTCTCAAATATCGTAACTTGTCGGCTTCTTCACCATAAGATCTAACTTTAACTGCTAGTCTGTTTGCTAAAAGTACATATCTATTTCTTGGCCTCTCAAGATTGACAGCTTGGGCATTTTGCATTGTTAGCCTATGAACTGCAATGTCTTTTCTGATACCATTCATGAAAGACCACATTGTTGGATGAGAGCACATAAAAGTGACTTGAGCGAATTATGAAACCCTTCCGTGCAATTAGTGGTTTTGGTGCACATATTTGGGCATCCTCGTAATGATTCCATAGCTGTGGTTCAAATCTTGGGTTTCTTGCCCTTCCTCCTACTGAGGTCCACGTACGTATGTAGATTCAAAATATGCAATTAGGTCATTGCATTCAGCCTCATCTGGAAAAGCAGCTCCCAACTCTTCAAAGACCTCAGGTACTTCATCAATTGGTACAAAAGCAAGTGCTGGAAGGGACTTGACAGTCATTGCAAAATCACGGTCTGTTTCATACCTGACCTTCAATCCCAATTCATTTACCTTTCTTATCACAGACTGATTTAAATGAAAGAAACATCCAGATACTCTTGCTAGAGGAAACTCATTTTTGAAAGCATTTATTGCCGCCAACTCAAAATCAAGTAAGATAGTAGAAGGGTTGAGACCTGGATGCAACATTTTAAAATTTCAATCATACGTGTGTATGTTTCAGCTGTTTTGTTTGGCAAGAGAAAATATATACAAGGGGGATAGGAGTTTCCTATCTTGGCGTGAATAGTATACAACTGAAAGAAAATCAATGGGTAGTCTCAAATGTTCCATCCCCAATCCATAACTCACTCTGAAGGCAATTTACCAAATCATGTCTCCCAAAGGCTAACATTCTTTGAGGATCATCGACTCCAGAATCATACATGACAATGTCTGCATAATCATTAGGTATCTCAAAGTTTCGAGACTGAGGAGGTGGTTGGATGTTCTCCTCTTTTTGGCGTGTTCGTCTAATACGTCGTTCAATGGCAGATTTAACTGGCATTCTTGCCAAGACATCATCGTTTAAGGGAACGAGATGGTCGGCGAGAATTGTCCTTGTGGTGGCACGAGTGTTTTTTGCATCTTGTTTCATTTTGCAAGGGCAACATGAACGTCAGTTTGAATAGAGTCTCCAGAATGGGTGTGGTCAGAGGGTTCTTTTATAATATTTGAGCCCTTCGTTATTATTGATGATTTACATTTGAAAGTCTTATATTTCCTGCACCTCCAATACTTTTTTTCAGCATCCATCCAAGGCTCTTTTGTCCGAAGAATATACTCAAAACCATGATGCACTAGCAATTCTCCACCTCTCAAGGACTGTGAAATATCTAGAGCCATTTCACATAAAATTATTTGAAGATATACAGTATTATAACTACAAAAAAAAAAGTACGGTTAACTGAGTAGGTGCAACGTGAGAAAGCACCCACTCTCAGTGAAGTCTAACCCCCTACTGGGCCTGGTGGGCGGCGCCGCGGCGGGCCACTGGCGGCGCCCTGGGGCCGCAGGCAGGATTGCCAGACGCGTGTGTTAAAAAAATTGGCACACTCTTCCCGAAAAAAAAGGTTCAGATGGTCCCTTAAACGATGATGTCTTGGCAAGAATGCCAGTTAAATCTGCCATTGAACGACGTATTAGACGAACACGCCAAAAAGAGGAGAACATCCAACCACCTCCTCAGTCTCGAAACTTTGAGATACCTAATGATTATGCAGACATTGTCATGTATGATTGCACGGAAGGGTTTCATAATTCGCTCAAGTCACTTTTTATGTGCTCTCATCCAACAATGTGGTCTTTCATGAATGGTATCAGAAAAGACATTGCAGTTCATAGGCTAACAATGCAAAATGCCCAAGCTGTCAATCTTGAGAGGCCAAGAAATACATATGTACTTTTAGCAAACAGACTAGCAGTTAAAGTTAGATCTTATGGTGAAGAAGCCGACAAGTTACTTTAAATAAGTACTAACCTAGGGTTATTTCTTGTT
Organism: Portunus trituberculatus; assembly: GCF_017591435.1. Taxonomy (NCBI): domain Eukaryota; kingdom Metazoa; phylum Arthropoda; class Malacostraca; order Decapoda; family Portunidae; genus Portunus; species Portunus trituberculatus. The sequence goes on along the minus strand of NC_059296.1, from coordinate 31,776,097 downwards.
TTAATTCAGTACAAAGCCTAGGCTTATTTCTTGTTTTAATTCAATACAAAGCCTAGGATTATTTTTGCTTTAATTCAGTACAAAGCCTAGGGTTATTTTTGCTTTAATTCAGTACAAAGCCTAGGGTTATTTCTTGTTTTAATTCAATGCAAAGCCTAGGATAATTTGTTGTTTTAATTCAGTATGCGTGGTTTAAGCTGGTGCAGGAGGATGCTAACATAAACGAGTTACACCTGTAATGAAAGGGTTACACAACGGAGTACAGTACCATCGGCCTTCGAAAAAGGGTTAAATTGTATTACACGGTCACTGGCTGAAATAGTACTGGTTCAAGTACTACTGGTTCAGTTTGCACTGGTTCAAGTTGCACTGGTTCAGATGACCACTGGTTCAGATGGTCACTGGTTGAATTAGTACTGGTTCAAGTAGTAGTACTGGTTCAGTTTGCACTGGTTCAAGTAGCACTGGTTCAGATGACCACTGGTTCAGATGGTCACTGGTTGAAATAGTACTGGTTCAAGTAGTACTGGTTCAGTTTACACTGGTTCAGATGGTCACTGGTTCAAATGACCACTGGTTCAAATGACCACTGGTTCACTTGACAACTGGTTCAGTTGACCACTGGTTCAGTTGACCACTGGTTCAGTTGGCACTGGTGCATGTGGTACTGGTGCAAGTGGCACTGGTTCAGTTGACCGGCAACCGTACTGCACTACTAAAGTTGGCACATTCTCCTTGTTTCCTAAGCTCCTATGTCTTCACCTGACACATCATTGGCCTCCTTTGAACATGCAGATGCTTCGTCCGAGGCAGCTGGAAATTTTCACACTGGTTGTCTATGGTACCTAATAATTTTACAACTAATATGTTTAGGAGAGGTGCTTTATCGGTTATTGTCTCAAAACATAAATCATCTACGTCATCAGTGACAAGTCTGAATGTGGGTACTGTTTTAATAATTGTCACACCGTTTGCTTGGCATCATTTTCCTAGATGTTCGTTGTAATCCTGTATCTTGGTTTCCACTTCGTGTGACATTGGTGTTGGCACAATTTCACATACAAAAATGTTCATATTAGTATTTTCCTCTTTAAAATCATTAATCAAAAAACCTAAATTATCTAAAATTATTTCAGGGTCAACATCATGGAGAATGTCATTCATACCGCCATAGATCACACACTCAGAAGGAATTCGACTTAGCTTCTCGTTCACCCAGCTTCTGAGTAGGTCCAAGTTTGCGTCGATGATAGTCTTTACCGAGGAGGTATCTGTTTGGTCGGAGCGTAGGACTGTCCGTAGGTTAGTGTTCCCGAGCAGAAAACAGCCAGTAAGGGATGTAGGATTTGCGTCTTCAGTGAATTGGTTATTCCTCTTTTGTTGCTGTTCCAGTTCGCTGGCTCGTTTTTTGCAGATTTTCTATTGCTGCAAAAGCTGCCTTAATTTCAGTATTTAGCAACTCGAACTCCAAGTCTTTTGTGACGACCCTCGTCATAATACTTGCGATCACCTTTGTTATTCTTCACACATCAACTTAGGCAGGGTCACTTTCTTCATTAATGTTGTAGCTTGTGGAGACCACGCATCTGATGTCAAGGTGTGTCTGCCTGCTGACGGAAGGTGTAGAGGCCTGGCACGGGTCATCTGGTGCTGGAGGAACTATTGAAGCTGGTAGTGGGTTTGCAGATGGGAAAAAGCGCTAATCTAGGACCATCAGGTGCCCTTGGGGCTGACTCCAGATCAGTCGGTTGAGTTGATTCCAAAACGTTAAGTGGTGTGGGAGATGTCTCGGTACCCCCAAGAGATGGATGAGTTATTATCCGGATGCCAGATGGTGGGAGGTTTGTGTGTCCAAATCACTATGTGGTCGAAGGGTTGAAAGTTGGTCTCCGTATAGTGTGGGGGTTGTCTCTAAATCATCATTCGTTGGGAGGGCAGGTAGTGGGTCACAAGCTAATGCAGGGGCAGGATATGGATCACCTGGGCGTGTTAAGGCTAGTGGTGGGTTGCCAGGGTTGGGGGCCAGGTCCTCAACAGATTCTTGAAGTTCTGGTTGACATTTTTGGAAGATCATATTAATGAGTTCGCCCTTTGTCACCAATACCTTTGGCAGTCCAAGTTCGCAGAACTGTTCTTGGAGATCTGGCTTGTGGAAGTTTTTTTTACAAGTTTTTCCTATAGTTGGGAATTGCAGTGAGGGCTCGGTGCCTTGAGTTGACAGTGAGTTCTGGTTCGCCGTGGTTGGTATGGGAGGGTAGCTTTATGGCAAGTCTCGTGGTTATGGGGAAAGACAGATTTACTCCTCAGGTTTATTGGTTGTTTATCAGTGTGGTATATTTGATAAATAGACAGGGATTGAGCTGTTGGTAGCAGTGTGTTGGAATATGAATAGGGTCAACGCAGGCACGAGTATTCATATGAACTGCGTCAGTACCCACTGCACATGCATTTTGAAAAAATTCTAGCGACGAGGGATTGGTATGCAAAACAAGAGAGAGAGAGAGAGAGAGAGAGAGAGAGAGAGAGAGAGAGAGAGAGAGAGAGAGAGAGAGAGAGAGAGAGAGAGAGAGAGAGAGAGAGAGAGAGAGAGAGAGAGAGAGAGAGAGAGAGAGAGAGAGAGAGAGAGAGAGAGAGAGAGAGAGAGAGAGAAGATAGGAGGTACTTTCAGAAAAAACCTTACCTAGCAGTCTGATTCATAGGAAAGACACTTCTGATAATAATAAATATAATAGTAATAATAATAATAATAATAATAATAATAATAATAATAGTAATAATAATGATGATAGTAATAAAAAATAAAAAGAATATAATAATAATGAAAATAATAACAATAATGATAAAAATAATTTAGTAGTAGTAGTAGTAGAAGTAGTAGTAGTAGTAGTACTGCTACTACCTCTACTACTACTACTACTACTACTACTACTACTACTACTGTCAGATGCCCACATCATAAGTGAAATATGAAAAATATAAGAAACAAGAAATAAAGATATATGGATGTATGCTAGTTCGCCAGTATGCGGTGTGTAGCCGTATCCAGCCATAAAAGAAATTAGGAAGGGCAGGAAGGTCAAAAGGAAACATTTAATGACCCAGGCCAGCTGACCCAGGGCAGCCCGGATAGATATATATAGCCCAGGTCAGGTAAACATTCTGTGGTGGTGTTGTCGTCATGGATGTTGTTCATACCACACGTGGAGTTCACGTGAGCTTGTACTTGATTGGTGAACGGGACATTCTGAGGGGCGTGTTGTGTGGGTCAAGACACGCCCCCATAAGTTCCTGAATGGAAATTGTAGAGGATTGAGGCAGAGAGAGAGGAGAGAGGAAGCAGAGAGGACAACCGCGGCTCTAAGCGGGCCACCCTCGGCTGCATAGCTGAGGGCGGCGTTTTGTACTTCATATATAACCAGTAAGTGGAGCTATAAGTTGCAATGCAGTCTTTTGAGGTAAATTAGAATGGAGGAAGAAGCATGATAGGAGGTTTAGGTATTATGTGGTATTAGTTTATTATGGTTTATGTGGTTGTACTTTGGTTCATAATGACGTCGTTATATACTTGCGTTTTCATCTATGAGTAAGGGAATTTGTATACGGCTACCTACGTATGTGCATGTGTGTTGCTCTGACGAATAAGTTACATAACATATTTACTAGTGTGTAATTGTGTACGAAGTTAACGTGGTTCCATGTATGGGTACCAAGAGAAAGAGATTATTTGAGGGAAGTCACTTGTGTGGAGATATCAATATTTGTCATTATATTTCGGTGGTGTTACGTTGTCATTTTGTTGAACGGAGTCTGGTAATTATATGTGTATGGTAATATATTTGGTGGTACGTCATGTGGTTGCTTGCATTCATGTACCAAGTAAAGGTCATCCTTATATACGGGTAGCTGGGAAAAAGGGGTAATATTGTACGTACTACGTATGAGATTTACGGAGAAATAAAGCACCGGGTTCAGATGTTGTAATACGTTATGAAGATATAGTGGATGATGTTTGAAGTGAAATCCGTTTTGATGCGAGAATATCTACGAGATTAATGTAATTCTTAAGGATGTTTGTAAGAGAAATTGTAATAATTGCAGTGGAGAAGGCAACAGAAAGAGTTGTGATTGTTACTTGTCGGCGCCGTATCGAACACCTTATGTATAGATATTAGTTTTGTTAATTAAAGATAGAAAAAACCTTTGACTATTTATAGCCAGTAGCTAGACAATTTGTGCAACGTCGTGCAACAGCTCGGATCACGACATGGTGGCAGCGGTGGGATCTAAATGTTGCACAAATTGTTGCATTGCAAAAAAAAAAAAATATATTGCCAAATGTTGCAAAGTGTAATCTTGGAATTGGCGCAAGGGACAGTCATATTGATGGAAGATTAAAGTAAATTGGTTGAAAGTGCACGAAGTAGCTGTTGTCAACATCAGAAGTGGCATGGTTATTATAATATGAATGCATATCATTATCACTATTTTGTCTGAAGCTGAGTCGCCCGTGACGATCATAAGGTTTGTGTAAAATCCGTAGATTTTATTTAGTAATTAATTTCGATATTCATTAAAGATCATGTTGCGTGTAAGAGGTTATTCTTTCAAGTGGATGCTTTAAGGTTATATTTTGATTAGACGATATCTGAGTAATATGTTGTACGGTTACCTGTCGCTTGTTTCACCTAAGCCTTTACAAATCAAGGGGTAAACGAGGAGTCTTATTAGCGGGAGAGAAATGCGACAAAATATGAGATATAAAGAGTTTTAATAAATTATTTAAGGTTCGTCTACATTATAATATGTGTATCATAAAGTAGTCAATGGAGTAACGATAACTGAGTGTCAAGGGCATAAATATTACGGATATGCGGCAAAATTCACAAAGGTAGACGAATTTGTTGTCGTTATGTGAAGGAAACTTATCATATATAAGAGACGTGACATATAAGGGTAATTTTTTTCACACGAGTGTCGACTGTCAGAGGAAAATAGCAAGGGGTGTAAGCATATATTGTGGTTTATAGCAGGAAAATATGAAGTACTGAGTAAGACGATTTTAATTGCCCCATAGCGATAGAGACGAATAAAAAATGTGTAAATTGTATCATGTTTGGGAGTTCGTCGGATTATAGATGAAAGAATATTGAAGGTTCTGATGAAGGATATGGAACAAAAAGTGAGTGTCAAGTAAAAGAAGGGATATTGTGTGTAGTTGATGCGAAGGAATTTTTCCGTGAGAATAGTATATGAGGAAGAAGATATAGTATGAGGGAATAATAGAAACATAGTAGAAATATGATTGAGATATACATCACTGCGGTTAAGGTTTGAGGCAAATATCAATATCAGAAGTATAGAAAATAAAGAAGAAATATGACTGATATATGAGGTAAGTATTAAAATGGGATATCTATGTAAAGAAGTTAATAGAGGAAATAACTGGAGAGTGTTAATATTGAAGAGAATCAAGAGCAGAGAAAGACATTTTGTTGTTACATATTGATCATACGTGTATTGTGAGTCTCTTGGGTTAATGAAAGGTAGATGAAAATATTTAAGGAGAAAAGGAAACGGTGAGTTGCGAGGTCAATTTTATGAAATGATGGCAGGATATAAAGATGAATTAATATATACATATATTATGTCGAGTTGAGGATGCTACCACGTGCTGGGTAGTAGTTGAGTTGAGTAGGTAACACTGTTGTAACAGTGCTAGTTCATGCAATTGAAGGTTGCTGGCTAGATCCTAGTTCACCTTACAGTTTCTTTTCTCACCACCTTAAGGTTACTTGCCTCCCTCATGTCTTTTCTCTCTCAGTGGGTTAATTGAATATAAAGTAGTGGAGATTTTAAGCGATAAGGTGAGAAACGAACCAAAATATATATTAAATGTTCAAGTACATGTGTAAGGCAAGGCCAACCTTCAATTGTTCACTTAAGAAGACGATTGTTGTTGTAAGGTCATGTTGGATAACATCATATCAGTGCCCGAAGTTATAAGTACAAAAATTATATGTGAGTTGTAGTATATGTAGCTACTTGGTTAAGGCGTTAATCAGTTCATAAAGATAGAGACGATATGAATAACATTAGTAAAAGCAAAAATAAGAAGTAAATTAATGTCATTATGATACTATTGTGGCTGTTATAGAGACGATATGAATAACATCAGTAAATGCAAATATAAGAAGTAATTTACAGTGTTCTAATGTGGTTATAAGTATTGAGAACAACTAGGTTGAAATATAAAAGAGTACTTTCGAGATGTTATACATATTAGCAAATATGCAAATATAAGTAGCTACGGAAGGGCAGTAAGTTAGCGAATGTTATTGACATTGATATGATAATATCATTGAGTCAGTAATATCGTTGAATGTGAGGTTTGATATTCGGCAACATGAGGTATATTTATGTCATGAAGAATATAATATGTGGGTTGCAATATTGTGTGAGAGGAATGTTTAGGAAGGAAAATATTGGGAGGAATTAGATACATATCTATACTGCGTGAGGGAATAGGTGTGAGGAGAATATATATCTAGGAAGAAAGGGATGAAGATGGATATTTGGATTAGAAAATATATATTGATATTTGTTAAGAGGTAATTAATAATGAGTTGAGGAACATACATATCAGGAAAACAATGTGAGGATTGAGTCAAGGAAAATATATATCTAGGAAGAAAACGAAGTGGGGATAGATATATAGGTTAGAAAAAAAAAACTTAATATTTGTTATAAGGTAATTCATATTGAGTGAGGAAAATATATATCAAGGTAAATAATATGAGGACTGAGTCAGAATTCATATGTCAGGAAGGAAAACATATAATATTGCATTGATAATTGTTAACAAGACCATCATAGATCAGCTTGACATATGAAAAGGAATTAAAATTCATGAGGTTAAGATCTTATATAGATAGACGTAAAAATCGATATTGCAGAGCCATAAGGATGTCATTCCCGGAACTACACTAATAATGTTAACATCAGAGTAAATATGATATATATGTGTAGTAAGGAAACAAGTGTAAGTATGAAGGTTGATATAGAGTGAGGTAAAACAGAGTAAGCACATGATATTAAGACATTAAAGTTGCGAATTATAATGTGAAGAAAGACGCGTCAAACATATCATTCCTTGTGTGTACATTGACTCTTGTGCCTAGCAACACTTGAACACTTCGTGCCAACCTAGGGGCATAAGGCGTGTACAAGTGGTTGTGATCAACTAGGTGACAAGTTGTTTCTCTCTGGCCAGAAGTAAATATTAATATACATTATGTGAATGCCGGTCTGGGGATTGCCGATTCAGAAGAGTGGGGGACGCCCTGAAAGCTTCGTTTCGACAGTACCCGGCATGGTAGTGTTGAGTGATACACAAGGATATTAGTGGGCCCACTAGTGAATATGTTGATTGATTTTAACATGGATTGATTTTAACATGTGCATACTGAGTCAAAATTAATACATCAAGAGTAGTCTGACTTATGAATATAGATGAGAGGATGTGAGGTAAATATGAGATATGAAGGCAAATAGTAAATACCAAAGTAAATATATGAATATATGGTCATGGGATGTGGATTCTGGAAAGGTTACGATGAGGTAAATATGAGATAGTGAGATGAGGATATTCATTATATTAGAAAAGGCTGTGAGATATTGATTATATTAGAAAAGTTGCTGTGAGGATATTATTATATTAGAAAGTTTGCAGTGAGGATATTGATTATATTAGAAAAGTTTGCTGTGAGGATATATTATATTAGAAAAGTTTGCAGTGAGGATATTGAGTATATTAGAAAGTTTGCAGTGAGGATATTGAGTATATTAGAAAAGTTTGTGAGGATATTGAGTATATTAGAAAAGTTTGCGGTGAGGATATTGAGTATATTAGAAAAGTTTGCGGTGAGGATATTGAGTATATTAGAAAAGTTTGTGAGGATATTGAGTATATTAGAAAAGTTTGCGGTGAGGATATTATATATTAGAAAAGGTTTGCGTGAGGATATTGAGTATATTAGAAAAGTTTGCGGTGAGGATATTGATTATATTAGAAAAGGTTGCGTGAGGATATTGAGTATATTAGAAAAGTGAAGATATTGATATATTAGAAAAGTTTGCGGTGAGGATATTGAGTATATAGAAAAGGTTGCATGAGGATATATTATATTAGAAGATGAGGATATTCATTATATTAGAAAAGGTTGTGGTGAGATATTGATTATATTAGAAAAGATGAAGATATTGATTATATGAAAGGTGAAGTGGTTATTATATTAGAAAAATTGGCGACAGTGATATTGATATTAGATTAATATGCAGGCATTTGAAGGTTTCTTGTTGATGAGGATGAAGATATATGATAAGGACATGATTAAGGTGTCTCTATATAATTTGAGGGATATATGGCGATCTGGAAGATTTTATAGAGATTAGGATAAATGTATAGTAATGAGTGTTAATGAATGCCTTTATCTGTGATTTTGACGATATATGTGAAATAAGGGGTATATCTATGGGATTGAAAATAGATACAATGTGAGATGTCGTACTTAACACAACACAGGACATTTGGTTACAAGTCTGAGTTGAGCTATCGTGATATCGTAGGAAATCATCAGTGGTTTCAGTAGCTTTCACTTGATTATATAACATTTTAAAGGAAGATTTAAAGTTAATGCAAGGATTGTAAAGGTAATCAGTTAACGACGATAATGAGGAAAGAAGAGTTATTGATGAGGTATCAAGCGAAAAATATATAGAAGGACATTACTCCCATCTTATCGTTAGCTATATGGTAAGGCTTGAAGGTGAAACAAGACGAAAATATATTAAAGAAATACGATATGGATGTTGACTATCAAGAGATTAAGATGGACATTATATAATATGATGTAGTTAGGAAAACACTGATATGAAAGGAGTACAAGTTGAAACTAAATAATGAAGTAAATATTAATGTTTAACCTGTGGAATACATGGTGTGTTCTTGTCTGTGTGCTGGTGATGATACAGAACGGTAATGGTTGAGTGTTTTAACAGCAAGCTAATATTTTTTTTATTTTATTTTGATTTTTTCGAGTATAGTGCGTATATTACATATAAAGATAGATATCGTGACTTAAGGTGAGAAATAACAGCGTATTCCTTACACGGCAACTCAGAATCAGATTTATTTCTTGGTGTGGTAACATTTTCACAAGTGATGGATTTTCCAGTGTTTCAAGTGCTTATATCAACATATTACGTGGATCTGAGAGCAGCTACTTCTTATTGCAAGATTAATGCAATCTATATATCAGTACTTCTGAATCCATTGCGTCAGTTCATTTTCGACATCGTGATATTGTGCATGCTTACGGGATGTAATAATTTTTCTTGTGTTTTCTGTTATTTTGTATGAGACGTCACCCTTATCTGAGATAATGAGATAGTAATTCCTCCATATTTATGTATACACTTAGAAGTTTCACCATGTAATATGCTTTTAATAGTGATGTATTATGACTGCATTGCATACTTGAGTTCCAACTTACTTCTATTGAGAAATTCTGACGACACCTGAACGATGTCTACAGATGCTCTCCCTTGATTGTTTCTGTATCTTGTAAGATGTTGATATATATCCTCTGAATAATATTGATATAATTTGGGATAATGAGCTGATTTCTTTTACAATCTATGATATGATATACACTCCTCCTAGTTATGGACATATATATGCATAATACTATGATAAATGTTGTCATATTTTCTCTGAATAACATAGGTATGATTTGAGATTGTGAGTTGATTTTATATGATTAATGCTGTATTTATACTACCTAATGATATATTTTCCTCCTAGTTATAGACATATATTCATATCAAAGTAACGAGTATCGACTGCATTGCCATATCTTTTCCATTACCTTGCTTTGTGTGATGACATATCTTTTCCACTACTGGTCAATATCATGATCTCTCCTGACCATATATATATAAATTATTCTCTCTGCAAAGCCCTTTTGTGAATATTGAGGTGCAGACGCATTTTTCTAATATATGCCTTCTTAGCAGAAAGTATTGGACCCATTGCCCTACATTCCTACGTATATAACATAGCTGGCTGGAGACTTGGATGCTGGCTAGAGGACAGGGGTCTGGCGGGTGCTAACATGCTTCATGGGTGGGGGAAAGTACCGCTATCAGGTGCGCGGTCGCCCAAGCCCTCATCCTTCCTACGGGAGGCATGCACACCCTGCCCACCCACCCACCCTTCACTACATTGAATGCGCGGGACGCGCATTCTGAGGGGGGATGTTTGTCAGATGCGCACATCATAAGTGAAATATGAAAAATATAAGAAACAAGAAATAAAGATATATGGAAGTATGCTAGTTCGCCAGTATGCGGTGTGTAACCGTATCCAGCCATAAAAGAGATTAGGAAGGGCAGGAGGTCAAAGGAAACATTTAATGACCCAGGCCAGTTGACCCAGGGCAGCCCGGCAGATATATATAGCCCAGGTCATGTAAACATCCGGTGGTAGTGTTGTCGTCTTGGATGTTGTTCGTACCACACGTGGAGTTCATTTGAGCTTGTACTTGATTGGTGAATGGTACATTCTGAGGGGCGTGTTGTGTGGGTCAAGACACGCCCCATAAGTTCCTGAAGGAAATTGTAGAGGATTGGGGCAGAGAGAGAGAGAGAGAGGAAGCAGAGAGGACAACCGCGGCTCTAAGCGGGCCACCCTCGGCTGCATAGCTGAGGGCGGCGTTTTGTACTTCATATATAACCAGTAAGTGGAGCTTATAAGTTGCAATGCAGTCTTTGAGGTAAATTAGAATGGAGGAAGAAGCATGATAGGAGGTTTAGGTATTATGTGGTATTAGTTTATTATGGTTTATGTGGTTGTACTTTGGTTCATAATGACGTCGTTATATACTTGCGTTTTCATCTATGAGTAAGGGAATTTGTATACGGCTACCTACGTATGTGCATGTGTGTTGCTCTGACGAATAAGTTACATAACATATTTACTAGTGTGTAATTGTGTACGAAGTTAACGTGGTTCCATGTATGGGTACCAAGAGAAAGAGATTATTTGAGGGAAGTCACTTGTGTGGAGATATCAATATTTGTCATTATATTTCGGTGGTGTTACGTTGTCATTTTGTTGAACGGAGTCTGGTAATTATATGTGTATGGTAATATATTTGGTGGTACGTCATGTGGTTGCTTGCATTCATGTACCAAGTAAAGGTCATCCTTATATACGGGTAGCTGGGAAAAAGGGGTAATATTGTACGTACTACGTATGAGATTTACGGAGAAATAAAGCACCGGGTTCAGATGTTGTAATACGTTATGAAGATATAGTGGATGATGTTTGAAGTGAAATCCGTTTTGATGCGAGAATATCTACGAGATTAATGCAATTCTTAAGGATGTTTGTAAGAGAAATTGTAATAATTGCAGTGGAGAAGGCAACAGAAAGAGTTGTGATTGTTACTTGTCGGCGCCGTATCGAACACCTTATGTATAGATATTAGTTTTGTTAATTAAAGATAGAAAAACCTTTGACTATTTATAGCCAGTAGCTAGACAATTTGTGCAACGTCGTGCAACAGCTCGGATCACGATATACTACTATTATTATTACTACTTACTACTACACTACTTACATTACTACTACTACCACATTGCTCTATTATTATTACTACTATTACCACTACTACACACATAACACACTACCAACACCACCACTATTAATACTACTTACAACCACTGCATTACCGTTACTATACTAATACTACATTATTATTACTTTACTACTACTTATTTCACTACTACCACTACTACTACTACCACACACTATTGCCACTACTACCACTATTATTGCCACACTACACTACACTACCACACACATTACAATTACTACACTACTACAATTACAGCTACCACCATGCAATTACTATTAATACTACTTAGCAGAAATCATTTACTCAACACACATTACTACTACACTACACCACACTAGCACTACTAACTAGCAGTACATTACAACAGCAGGAAACAGCGAGTAGTAGCAGTAGCAGCAGTAGCAATAGCAGTAGCAGTAGCAGCAGTAGCAGCAACAGTAGCAGTTTTAGCAGCAGTAACCAGCAGCAGCAGCAGCCAGCAGCAGCAGCAGCAGTAGCAGCATTAGCAGCACCAGCTGCACCAGCAGCAGCAGCAGCAGCAGCAGCAGCAGCAGCAGCAGCAGCAGCAGCAGCAGCAGCAGCAGCAGCAGCAGCAGCAGTAGCAGCAGCAGCGCACCAGCAGCCCGTCGTCGCAGCAGCAGCAGTAGCAGCAG